>NW_024061531.1:0-72500 GCF_016432855.1 Salvelinus namaycush
TCTAAAGGACATCGCTCTCAAACGCAGCCCCAACACTTCACACAGGAGCAACAGATCAATAGACACCCACCCAGAGCAGCGAGACACCCTCCAACCTTCAGGACCCACCCCTGGACCTACACATAGAGGACCCACGCCAAGAGGACTTACATCCAGACCACAGCACCCCCAGACACATCCACCCCCCCCCCAACCAATCAACACCCCCCACATCAACCATGCCACACCCAATTTAGGCCCCCTCAGATCAGACCTATGCCACTCCTGCCCACCCCATGCACCCCACCCCCGCAAAGAGGGCATCAACATGGAAGTCACACATACGCCCAGGTAGTGAGCGGGCAAACGGCCCAACCCCCACTCTTACACTCGCCCAAGCCAACGGCATGTACCAGATGCTCAGCAGGCTCTGCTCACACTTACTGGCCTGAGGCCAAACCAAGACCAACAACATTGGACACTTTATGGAACAAAAAGCCTTCACTATATCATCCTGGAATATCCAAGGCCTGAGGTCATCTGCCTTTGGCCTAAAGAGCAGGAACCCGGACTTCACCAAAGAAATCGGTAATGCAGACATTGTCATCCTGCAAGAAACATGGTATAGAGGAGACAGACCCACTGGTTGCCCTCTAGGTTACAGAGAGCTGGTAGTCCCATCCACCAAACTACCAGGTGTGAAACAGGGAAGGGACTCAGGGGGAATGCTAATTTGGTATAGAGCAGACCTAACTCACTCCATTAAATTAATCAAAACAGGAACATTTTACATTTGGCTAGAAATTCAAAAGGAAATTATCTTAACAGAGAAAAATGTCCTCCTGTGTGCTACCTATATCCCCCCACTAGAATCCCCATACTTTAATGAAGACAGCTTCTCCATCCTGGAGGGGAAATCAATCATTTCCAGGCCCAGGGACATGTATTAGTCTGTGGCGACCTAAATGCCAGAACTGGACACGAACCTGACACCCTCAGCACACAGGGGGACAAACACCTGCCTGCAGGTGACAGCATTCCCTCCCCCATATGCCCCCCTAGGCACAACTATGACAACATAACCAACAAAAACGGGTCACAACTCCTGCAGCTCTGTCGCACGCTGGGTATGTACATAGTCAATGGTAGGCTTCGAGGGGACTCCTATGGTAGGTACACCTATAGCTCATCTCTTGGCAGTAGCACTGTAGACTACTTTATCACTGACCTCAACCCAGAGTCTCTCAGAGCGTTCACAGTCAGCCCACTGACACCCCTATCAGACCACAGCAAAATCACAGTCTACTTGAACAGAGCAATACTCAATCATGAGGCATCAAAGCCAAAGGAACTGAGTAACATTAACCTGTTTGGGCTGCAAGGGGCAGTATTGAGTAGCCAGATAAAATGTGTCCATTTCAAACGGCCTCATACTCAATTCTTGCTCGTACAATATGCATATTATTATTACTATTGGATAGAAAACACTCTCTAGTTTCTAAAACCATTTGAATTATTTCTCTGAGTGAAACAGAACTCATTCTGCAGCACATTTCCTGACCAGGAAGTGGAATGTCTGAAATCGATGCTCTGTTCTTCTTCCTGCCTATAAATGGGCACAAGACCTATTAGTATACATGCACGTCATACACCTTCCTCTGGGTGTCAAGAGGCTGTGAGAGAAGAAATGAGGTGATTATCTTGGTCTGAGATGGAACACATCATCTTGGAATGACGTGTCCACCATTTTCGGTACTCTGAAGAGCGCGAGCTGGGCAGTGGGGTTGCCTTTTGTTTAGCTGCCGTAATAGGTGACTACAATCTCCGGCTTTGATTTTATTTGATACATGTCACCATATCATCGTAAAGTATGTTTTTTCAATATAGTTTCATCAGATTATTGACATTTTTCGGGAGTTTTGCCGTGTTCCGTTCTCTTCCGTTTGTTGACATGGAGAGTGTCGTGCCACCCGGCTAGCGCGCTTGCTAAATGAAGAGGGAAAGTTGCCGTTCTGAATCCAAACAACGACTGTTCTGGACAAAGGACACCTTGTCCAACATTCTGATGAAAGATCAGCAAAAGTAAGACCCATTTTATGATGTTATTTCATATATCTGTCGTAGTCGCTGGCGCCCAAGTGTTTCTGGCTATTGTGCTAAGCTAATATAACGCTACATTTTTTTCCCGCTGTAAAACACTTAATAAATCGGAAATATTGGCTGGAATCACAAGATGCCTGTCTTTCATTTGCTGTACACTATGTATTTTTCAGAAATGTTTTATGATGAGTAATTAGGTATTTGACGTTGGTGCCTGTAATTATTATGGCTGCTTTCGGTGCAATTTCTGACTGTAGCTGCAATGTAAACTATGATTTATACCTGAAATATGCACATTTTTCGAACAAAACATATGCTATACAATAAATATGTTATCAGACTGTCATCTGATGAAGTTGTTTCTTGGTTAGTGGCTATTTATATCTTTATTTGGTCGAATTTGTGATAGCTACTGATGGAGTAAAAAACTGATGGAGTAAAAAAAGTGGTGTCTTTTGCTAACGTGGTTAGCTAATAGATTTACATATTGTGTCTTCCCTGTAAAACATTTTAAAAATCGGACATGTTGGCTGGATTCACAAGATGTGTACCTTTCATATGCTGTATTGGACTTGTTAATGTGTGAAAGTTAAATATTTAAAAAAAATATCTTTTGAATTTCGCGCCCTGCACTTTGAGCTGGCTGTTGTCATAAGTGTACCGACGTCGGGCTGCAGCCATAAGAAGTTAAGAAATGCTATAGATGGAAGGAATGCAGTTTGGAAACCTACCAAAAAACAATTAGGCAACAGCAAATCCAATCCCTTTTAGACAACTTCCTGGGTAAAACGTTCCACTGCAATAGTGAAGGTGTAAACTTGGCAGTAGAAATCTTAACAGTATATTTGACCTCTCAGCTTCCCTATCAAATCTAAAAATCTCAAATAGAAAACCGAAGAAAATGAACAACAATGACAAATGGTTTGATGAAGAATGCAAAAATCTAAGAAATAAATTGAGAAACCTGTCCAACCAAAAACATAGAGACCCGGAAAACCTGAGTCTACGCCTTCACTATGGTGAATCACTAAACAATACAGAAATACACTACGGAAAAAGAAGGAACAGCATGTCAGAAATCAGCTCAATGTAATTGAAGAATCCATAGACTCTAACCAATTCTGGGAAAATTGGAAAACACTAAACAAACAACAACACGAAGAATTATCTATCCAAAATGGAGATGTATGGGTAAACCACTTCTCCAATCTTTTTGGCTCTATAACAAAGAATAAAGAGCAAAAACATATACATGATCAAATACAAATCCTAGAATCAACTATTAAAGACTACCAGAACCCACTGGATTCTCCAATTACCTTGAATGAGTTACAGGACAAAATAAAACCCTCCAACCCAAAAAGGCCTGTGGTGTTGATGGTATCCTTAATGAAATGATCAAATATACAGACAACAAATTCCAATTGGCTATACTAAAACTCTTTAACATCGTCCTTAGCTCTGGCATCTTCCCCAATATTTGGAACCAAGGACTGATCACCCCAATCCACAAAAGTGGAGACAAATTTGACCCCAATAACTACCGTGGAATATGCGTCAACAGTAACCTTGGTAAAATACTCTGCATTATCATTAACAGCAGACTCGTACATTTCCTCAATGAACACAATGTACTGAGCAAATGTCAAATTGGCTTTTTACCAAATTACCGTACAACAGACCATGTATTCACCCTACACACCCTAATTGACAACCAAACAAACCAAAACAAAGGCAAAGTCTTCTCATGCTTTGTTGATTTCAAAAAAGCCTTCGACTCAATTTGGCATGAGGGTCTGCTATACAAATTGATGGAAAGTGGTGTTGGGGGTAAAACATACGACATTATAAAATCCATGTACACAAACAACAAGTGTGCGGTTAAAATTGGCAAAAACACACACATTTCTTCACACAGGGTCGTGGGGTGAGACAGGGATGCAGCTTAAGCCCCACCCTCTTCAACATATATATCAACGAATTGGCGCGGGCACTAGAACAGTCTGCAGCACCCGGTCTCACCCTACTAGAATCCGAAGTCAAATGTCTACTGTTTGCTGATGATCTGGTGCTTCTGTCACCAACCAAGGGGGCCTACAGCAGCACCTAGATCCTCTGCACAGATTCTGTCAGACCTGGGCCCTGACAGTAAATCTCAGTAAGACCAAAATAATGGTGTTCCAAAAAAGGTCCAGTCGCCAGGACCACAAATTCCATCTAGACACCGTTGCCCTAGAGCACACAAAAAACTATACATACCTCGGCCTAAACATCAGCACCACAGGTAACTTCCACAAAGCTGTGAACGATCTGAGAGACAAGGCAAGAAGGGCCTTCTAATGCCATCAAAAGGAACATAAATTTCAACATACCAATTAGGATCTGGCTAAAAATACTTGAATCAGTCATAGAGCCCATTGCCCTTTATGGTTGTGAGGTCTGGGGTCCGCTCACCAACCAAGATTTCACAAAATGGGGCAAACACCAAATTGAGACTCTGCATGCAGAATTCTGCAAAAATATCCTCCGTGTACAACGTAGAACACCAAATAATGCATGCAGAGCAGAATTAGGCCGATACCCACTAATTATCAAAATCCAGAAAAGAGCCGTTAAATTCTACAACCACGAAGCGATTCCCAAACCTTCCATAACAAAGCCATCACCTACAGAGAGATGAACCTGGAGAAGAGTCCCCTAAGCAAGCTGGTCCTAGGGCTCTGTTCACAAACACAAACACACCCCACAGAGCCCCAGGACAACAGCACAATTAGACCCAACCAAATCATGAGAAAACAAAAAGATAATTACTTGACACATTGGAAAGAATTAACAAAAAAACAGAGCAAACTAGAATGCTATTTGGCCCTAAACAGAGAGTACACAGTTGCAGAATACCTGACCACTGTGACTGACCCAAACTTAAGGAAAGCTTTGACTATGTACAGACTCAGTGAGCATAGCCTTGCTATTGAGAAAGGCCGCCGTAGGCAGACATGGCTCTCAAGAGAAGACAGGCTATGTGCTCACTGCCCACAAAATGAGGTGGAAACTGAGCTGCACTTCCTAACCTCCTGCCCAATGTATGACCATATTAGAGACACATATTTCCCTCAGATTACACAGATCCACAAAGAATTCGAAAACAAATCCAATTTTGATAAACTCCCATATCTACTGGGTGAAATTCCACAGTGTGCCATCACAGCAGCAAGATTTGTGACCTGTTGTCACAAGAAAAGGGCAACCAGTGAAGAACAAACACCATTGTAAATACAACCCTATTTATGCTTATTTATTTTAACTTGTGTGCTTTAACCATTCGTACATTGTTACAACACTGTATATATATAATATGACATTTGTAATGTCTTTATTGTTTTGAAACTTCTGTATGTGTAATGTTTACTGTTAATTTGTATTGTTTGTTTCACTTTTGTGTATTGTCTACCTCACTTGCTTTGGCAATGTTAACACATGTTTCCCATGCCAATAAAGCCCCTTGAATTGAATTGAATTGAATATACATACAGGACAGGATGATAGGATAGAGGGATAGATACAGAGAGGATAGGAGGATATGATAGAGGGTTAGATATATAGCGGATATGATAGAGGGATAGATATATAGAGGATATGAGGATAGGATAGAGGGATAGACACATAGATGATAGGAGGATAGGATAGAGGGATAGACACATAGATGATAGGAGGATAGGATAGAGGGATAGACACATAGATGATAGGATAGAGGGATAGATAATTAGAGAATAGGATAGAGGGATATATATATATAGAATAGGAGGATAGGACAGAGGGATAGATAAATAGAGGATAGGAGGATAGGATAGAGGGATATATACATAGAGAATTGGAGGATAGGAGGATTGGACAGAGGGATAGATACATAGATGATAGGATAGAGGGATAGATACATAGAGGATAGGATAGGGGGATAGATACATAGAGAATATGATAGAGGGATAGATACATAGAGAATATGATAGAGGGATATCTACATAGAGAATCGCCGTCACTCTGGACCCTGATCTCTCTTTTGACGAACATATCAAGACTGTTTCAACGACAGCTTTTTTCCATCGACGTAACATTGCAAAAATCTGAAACATTCTGTCCAAAAATTATTCAGAAAAATTCATCCCTGCTTTTGTTACATCTAGGTTGGGCTACTGCAATGCTCTACTTTCCGGCTACCCGGATAAAGCACTAAATAAACTTCAGTTAGTGCTAAATACGCCTGCTAGAATCCTGACTAGAACCCAAAAATTTGATCATATTACTCCAGTGCTAGCCTCCCTACACTGGCTTCCTGTTAAGGCAAGGGCTGATTTCAAGGTTTTACTGCTAACCTACAATGCATTACATGGGCTTGCTCCTACCTATCTTTCCGATTTGGTCCTGCCGTACATACCTACATGTATGCTACGGTCACAAGACGCAGGCCTCCTAATTGTCCCTAGAATTTCTAAGCAAACAGCTGGAGGCAGGGCTTTCTTCTATAGAGCTCCATTTTTATGGAATGGTCTGCCTACCCATGTGAGAGACGCAGACTCGGTCTCAACCTTTAAGTCTTCACTGAAGACTCATCTCTTCAGTAGGTCATATGATTGAGTGTAGTCTGGCCCAGGAGTGTGAAGGTGAACGGAAAAGCTCTGGAGCAACGAACCCCCCTTGCTGTCTCTGCCTGGCCGGTTCCCTCTCTCCACTGGGATTCTCTGCCTCTAACCCTATTACAGGGGCTGAGTCACTGGCTTACTGGTGCTCTTCCATGCCGTCCCTAGGAGGGGTGCGTCACTTGAGTGGGTTGAGTCGCTGACGTGATCTTCCTGTCTGGGTTGGCGCCCCCCCTTGGGTTGTGCCGTGGCGGAGATCTTTGTGGACTATACTCGGCCTTGTCTTAGGATGGTAAGTTGGTGATTGAAGATATCCCTCTAGTGGTGTGGGGGCTGTGTTTTGGCAAAGTGGGTGGGGTTATATCCTGCCTGTTTGGCCCTGTCCGGGGGTATCATCGGATGGGGCCACAGTGTCTCCTGACCCCTCCTGTCTCAGCCTCCAGTATTTATGCTGCAGTAGTTTATGTTTCGAGGGGCTAGGGTCAGTCTGTTATATCTGGAGTACTTCTCCTGTCTTATCCGGTGTCCTGTGTGAATTTAAGTATGCTCTCTCTAATACTCTTTCTCTCTTTCTTTCTCTTCTCTCGGAGGACCTGAGCCCTAGGACCATGCCTCAGGACTACCTGGCATGATGACTCCTTGCTGTCCCCAGTCCACCTGGCCGTGCTGCTGCTCCAGTTTCAACTGTTCTGCCTGCGGCTATGGAACCCTGACCTGTTCACCGGACGTGCTATCTGTCCCAGACCTGCTGTTTTCAACTCTCTAGAGATAGCAGGAGCGGTAGAGATACTCTGAATGATCGGCTATGAAAAGCCAACTGACATTTACTCCTGAGGTTCTGACTTGTTGCACCCTCGACAACTACTGTGATTATTATTATTTGACCATGCTGGTCATTTCTGAACATTTGAACATCTTGGCCATGTTCTGTTATAATCTCCACCCGGCACAGCCAGAAGAGGACTGGCCACCCCTCATAGCCTGGTTCCTCTCTAGGTTTCTTCCTAGGTTTTGGCCTTTCTAGGGAGTTTTTCCTAGCCACCGTGCTTCTACACCTGCATTGCTTGCTGTTTGGGGTTTTAGGCTGGGTTTCTGTACAGCACTTTGAGATATCAGCTGATGTAAGAAGGGCTATATAAATACATTTGATTTGATTTGATACATAGATGATAGGCTAGAGGGATAGATACATGGAGGATAGGATTATAGTATAGAGGGATAGATACATAGAGAGTAGGATAGAGGGATAGATACATAGAGAGTAGGATAGAGGGATAGATACATAGAGAGTAGGATAGAGGGATAGATACATAGAGAGTATGATAGAGGGATGGATACATAGAGAGTAGGATAGAGGGATAGATACATAGAGAGTAGGATAGAGGGATAGATACATAGAGAGTAGGATAGAGGGATGGATACATAGAGAGTAGGATAGAGGGATAGATACATAGAGAGTAGGATAGAGGGATAGATACATAGAGAGTAGGATAGAGGGATGGATACATAGAGAGTAGGATAGAGGGATAGATACATAGAGAGTAGGATAGAGGGATAGATACATAGAGAGTAGGATAGAGGGATAGATACATAGAGAGTAGGATAGAGGGATAGATACATAGAGAGTAGGATAGAGGGATAGATACATAGAGAGTAGGATAGAGGGATAGATACATAGAGAGTAGGATAGAGGGATAGATACATAGAGAGTAGGATAGAGGGATAGATACATAGATAGTAGGATAGAGGGATAGATACATAGAGAGTAGGATAGAGGGATGGATACATAGAGAGTAGGATAGAGGGATGGATACATAGAGAGTAGGATAGAGGGAGGGATACATAGAGAGTAGGATAGAGGGATAGATACATAGAGAGTAGGATAGAGGGATGGATACATAGAGAGTAGGATAGAGGGATAGATACATAGAGAGTAGGATAGAGGAATAGATACATAGAGAGTAGGATAGAGGGATAGATACATAGAGAGTAGGATAGAGGGATAGATACATAGAGAGTAGGATAGAGGGATAGATACATAGAGAGTAGGATAGAGGGATAGATACATAGAGAGTAGGATAGAGGGATAGATACATAGAGAGTAGGATAGAGGGATAGATACATAGAGAGTAGGATAGAGGGATAGATACATAGAGAGTAGGATAGAGGGATGGATACATAGAGAGTAGGATAGAGGGATGGATACATAGAGAGTAGGATAGAGGGATGGATAAATAACAGCAAAGACAACACTGTTGAAGTCCTGTGAAATGCTTCAGTGGAAAATTCCTTGATAACTGGAGAAGGATGGATGGAGGGAGCGAAGGAAAGAGAGACAGAAGGAATCAGAGAAGGAGATTAACGCTCAATGTATGTGTCTTTGTGTGTGTTTGTGTGTGTGGGTGTGTGTTTGTGTGTGTGAGTGTGTGTTTGTGTGTATGAGTGTGTGTTTGTGTGTGTCAACAGAATGGCAAACTGTAATTTCACAATTTTGGACACAGCAAATACCCACGAAAATAAATATTGTCTACGTGTTATATTCATTTTTACTCATAAATGCATCATATTCATTTTGGTATCAATCCACATGTGAAAAAATGAAAGGTTGGAAAGGCACATTAGCATTTACACATCTGTTAAGATCATTACAGGCAGGCAGTAGAAATGTGTGTGTGTGTGTGTGTGTGGGGGGGGGGGTTGTGTGTGTGTGTGTGTGTGTGTGTGTGTGTGTGTGTGTGTGTGTGTGTGTGTGTGTGTGTGTGTGTTTGTCTGGGGGGGGTTGTGTGTGTGTGTGTGTGTGTGTGTTGTGTGTGTGTGTGTGTGTGTGGTGTGTGTGTGTGTGTGTGTGGAGGTGTGTGTGTGTGTGTGTGTGTGTGTGTGTGTGTGTGTGTGTGTGTGTGTGTGTGTGTGTGTGTGTGTTTGTCTGGGGGGGGTTGTGTGTCTGACTGTGTGTGTGTGTGTGTGTGTGTGTGTGTGTGTGTGTGTGTGTGTGTGTGTGTGTGTGTCTCTGTGTGTGAGTGTGTGTGTGGTGTGTGTGTGTGTGTGTGTGTTGTGTGTGTGTGTGTGTGTGTGTGTGTGTGTGTGTGTGTGTGTGTGTGTGTGTGTGTTTGTCTGGGGGGGTTGTGTGTCTGTGTGTGTGTGTTTATAATGCAGCAGAAGGGATCCAGGTTATTAGTTAGTGTTGTCGTTAGAGTAACAGGATCCAGTTATACCGTGAGTTAGGAAAATGATTCTGTACTAAGAGAACCCCACCAGGGAGGCAGTAGAACAGTGAAACATACACAGAGCTCTATGGTGAATCAAGTCCCATTAGGGACACGTGGCTTTTTATTATCAAGAATTCAAGCTGCTATGACACTGTTACGTCATCTGCTCTTTTTACAGAGGCACAAGGTATTCATTAAACAATACGGGCTAGCCTATAGAAACTAGGATGTATTCCTTCTCAACCAAAATTGTGTTTACACAGGCAGCCCAATTCTGATCTTACCCATTAGTAGGTCCTTTTGGCCAATCAGATCAGCTCTTTTGCCAATAATTGGGAAAAAATATCAGAATTGGTCTGTCAGTGTAAATGCAGCCTTATTGTAGACTGTGCTTTCATCCAGATTACTAAATTGTTTGGAGCATGGTATTGACAAAGTACTGTAGGAACACATGCACACAGGTATGTGCATGTGGACACATATATGCACACACACATGAACACGCACTACCCCTGTAGCTCCATTAGCTGTAATTGGAGCTAATTATCAGAGCAAAGCTATTAGGCCTACAGCTCTGACCCGTTCTAGTTTTGCTCTGTTTTTTGTTAATTCTTTCCAATGTGTCAAGTACTAATCTTTTTGTTTTCTCATTATTGGATGGGTCTAATTGTGTTTCTGTCCTGGGCTCTGTGGGGTCTGTTTGTGTTTGTGAACAGAGCCCCAGAACCAGCTTGCTTAGGGGAAACCAGGTTCATCTCTCTGTAGGTGATGGCTTTGTTATGGAAGGTTTGGGAATCACTTCCTTCTAGGTGGTTGTATCAGTCAAATGTATTTATAAGCCCTTCTTTCTTCAGCTGATGTTCACAAAGTGCGTACAGAAACCCAGCCTAAAACCCCAAACAGCAAGCAGTGCAGGTGTAGAAGCACGGTGTAGCCTAGGAAAAACTCCTTAGAAAGGCCAGAACCTAGGAAGAAAACCTAGAGAGGAAACCAGGCTATGAGGGGTGGCCAGTCCTCTTCTGGCTGTGCCAGTTGGAGATTATAACAGAACATGGCCAAGATGTTCAAATAGTCATAGATGACCAGCAGGGTCATATAATAATAATCACAGTGATTGTCGAGGGTGCAACAGGTCAGCACCTCAGGAGTTAATGTCAGTTGGCTTTATCATAGCCGATCATTCAGAGTATCTCTATCGCTCCTGCGGTCTCTAGAGTGTTGAAAACAGCCGGTCTGGGACAGGTAGCACGTCCGGTGAACAGGTCAGGGTTCCATAGCCGCAGGCAGAACAGTTGAGACTGGAGCAGCAGCACAACCAGGTGGACTGGGGGACAGCAAGGAGTCATCAGGCCAGGTAGTACTGTGGCTTGGTCCTAGGGTTCAGGTCCTCAGAGAGAGAGAAAGTGTAATGTCGTGTGTGTAGGTGGCAGGGGAAGTCAGGCGCAGGAGATTGGAACTTGGTATAAATGGAGTAGTTTAATAGACTTAATAAAACTCCAAAACCAAAGTTACATAATAAATAAAAGTGGGTACAAGAACCCGTCGCGCACAATACATAATACACGAACATACAAAACAAACAATCTCTGACAAAAACATGATGGGAAACAGAGGGTTAAATACACAACATGTAATTGATGGGATTGGAACCAGGTGTGAAGACAAGACAAAATCAATGGAAAATGAAAAATGGATCAGTGATGGCTAGTAAGATCGGTGACCTCGACTTCCGAACAAGGAGAAGGACCAACATCGGCGGAAGTCGTGACAGAAAGAGAGAAAGAAAAGAGAGAAAAAGAGAGAATTAGAGAGAGCATACTTAAATTCCCACAGGACACTGGATAAGACAGGAGAAATACTCCAGATATAACAGACTGACCCTAGCCCCCCGACACATAAACTACTGCAGCATAAATACTGGAGGCTGAGACAGAAGGGGTTGGGAGACACTGTGGCCCCGTCCAATGATTCCCCCGGACAGGGCCAAACAGGCAGGATAAAACCCCACCCACTTTGCCAAAGCACAGCCCCCACACCACTAGAGGGATATCTTCAACCACCAACTTACCATCCAGAGACAAGGCCGAGTATAGCCCACGAAGATCTCCGCACGGCACAACCCACAACCCACAACTCAGCGTTCAACACCATAGTGCCCTCAAAGCTCATCACTAAGCTAAGGACCCTGAGACTAAACACCTCCCTCTGCAACTGGATCCTGGACTTCCTGATGGCCGCCCCCAGGTGGTAAGGGTAGGTAATAACACATCCACTATGCTGATCCTCAACACGGGGCCCCTCAGGGGTGCGTGCTCAGTCCCCCATCAACACCATCATCAAGTTTGCCGATGACACAACAGTGGTAGGCCAGATTACCAACTACGATGAGACAGCTTATAGAGAGGAGGTCAGAGACCTGGCCAGTGTGGTGCCAGGACAACAACCTCTCCCTCAAAGTGATCAAGACAAAGGAGCTGATTGTGGACTACAGGAAAAGGACCGAGCACGCCCCCATTATCATCGACAGAGCTGCAGTGGAGCAGGTTGACAGCTTCAAGTTCCTCGGTGTCCACATCATCAACAAACGATCATTCTCCAAACACACTAAGACCAGTCGTGAAAAGGGCACGACAAAGCCTGTTCCCCCTCAGGAGACTGAAAAGATTTTGGCATGGGGTCCTAAGAATCCTCAAAAGGTTCTACAGCTGCACCATCGAGGGCATCCTGACTGGTTGCATCACTGCTGGTATGGCAACTGCTCAGCCTCCGGCCACAAGGCATTACAGAGGGTAGTGCGTACGGCCCAGTACATCACCGGGCCAAGCTTCCTGCCATCCAGGACCTCTATACCAGGCGGTGTCAGAGGAAGGCCATATAAATTGTCAAAGACTCCAGCCACCCTAGTCATAGACTGTTCTCTCTGCTACCGCACTGCAAGTGGTACCGGAGCATCAAGTCTAGGTCCAAAAGGCTTCTTAACAGCTTCTACCCCCAAGCCATAAAACTCCTGAACAGCTAATCAAATGACTACCCAGACCCCTCTTTTACGCTGCTGCTACTCTCTGTTTATTATCTATGCATAGTCACTTTAACTCTACCTACATGTACATATTACCTCAATTACCTCGACTAACCAGTATCCCGCACGTTGACTTTGTACCGGTACCCCCTGTATACATAGCCTCGGTATTGTTATTTTACTGCTGCTGTTTAGTTATTTGTTACTTTATTTTCAGTTTTCTACTTATCAATTTTTTACTCAACACTTTTTGTCTTCTTTTTTAAACTTCTTAAAGCATTGTTGGTTAAGGGCTTGAAAGTAACAAGTGACAAATAACATTTGATTTGATGTTTAGGCCAAGGTATGCATAGTTTGTTGTGTGCTCTAAGGCAATGCGGTCTAGACGGAATTTGTATTTGTGGTCCTGGTAACTGGACCTTTTTGGAACACCATTATTTTTGTCTTACTGAGATTTACTGTCAGGGCCCAGGTCTGACAGAATCTGTGCTAAAGATCTAGGTGCTGCTGTAGGCCCACCTTGGTTGGTGACAGAAGCACCAGATCAATCAATCAATCAAGTTTATTTTATATAGCCCTTCGTACATCAGCTAATATCTCGAAGTGCTGTACAGAAACCCAGCCTAAAACCCCAAACAGCAAGCAATGCAGGTGTAGAAGCACGGTGGCTAGGAAAAACTCCCTAGAAAGGCCAAAACCTAGGAAGAAACCTAGAGAGGAACCAGGCTATGAGGGGTGGCCAGTCCTCTTCTGGCTGTGCCGGGTGGAGATTATAACAGAACATGGCCAAGATGTTCAAAATGTTCATAAATGACAAGCATGGTCAAATAATAATCAGGAATAAATGTCAGTTGGCTTTTCATAGCCGATCATTAAGAGTTGAAAACAGCAGGTCTGGGACAGGTAGGAGTTCCATAACCGCAGGCAGAACAGTTGAAACTGGGACAGCAGCAAGGCCAGGTGGACTGGGGACAGCAAGGAGTCATCATGCCCGGTAGTCCTGACGTATGGTCCTGGGGCTCAGTTCCTCCGAGAGAAAGAAAGAAGAGAGAAGGAGAGAATTAGAGAGAGCCAAGATGTTCAAAATGTTCATAAATTACAAGCATGGTCAAATAATAATCAGGAATAAATGTCAGTTGGCTTTTCATAGCCGATCATTAAGAGTTGAAAACAGCAGGTCTGGGACAGGTAGGAGTTCCATAACTGCAGGCAGAACAGATCAACAGCAAACAGTAGACATTTGACTTCAGATTCTAGTAGGGGGAGGCCGGGTGCTGCAGACTGTTCTAGTGCCCTCGCCAATTCGTTGATATATATGTTGAAGAGGGTGGGCTTAAGCTGCATCCCTGTCTCACCCCACGACCTTGTGGAAAGAAATGTGTTTTTTGCCAATTTTAACCTTACACTTGTTTTTTGTGTACATGGATTTTATAATGTTGTATGTTTTTCCCCAGCACCACTTTCCATCAATTTGTATAGCAGACCCTCATGCCAATTTGAGTCAAACGCTTTTTTGAAATCAGCAAAGGATGAGAAGACTTTGCGTTTGTTTTTTGTTTTTGTTTTGTCAATTAGGGTGTGCAGGGTGAATTTGTGGTCTGTCGTACGGTAATTTGATAAAAAGCCAATTTGAAATTGTTTTCACTACTGTTTATGATAATGCAAAGGATTTTCCCAAGGTTGCTGTTCTCTCTCTCCTTCTCTCTCTCTCTCTCTCTCCTTCTCTCTCTCTCTCTCTCTCCTTCTCTCTCTCTCTCTCTCCTTCTCTCTCTCTCTCTCTCCTTCTCCCTCTCTCTCTCCTTCTCCCTCTCCTTCTCTCCTGTGTGATGTCTCCCTCTCCTTCTCTCCTTCTCCCTCTCCTTCTCTCCTTCTCCCTCTCTCTCTCCCTCTCTCTCTCTAGCTCTCCCTCTCTCTCTCTCTCTCTCTCTCTCTCTCTCTCTCTCCCGCTCTCTCTCTCTCTCTCTAGCTCTCCCTCTCTCTCTCTAGCTCTCCCTCTCTCTCTCTAGCTCTCCCTCTCTCTCTCTAGCTCTCCCTCTCTCTCTCTAGCTCTCCCTCTCTCTCTCTAGCTCTCCCTCTCTCTCTCTCTCTCTCTCCTTCTCTCTCTCTCTCTCCTTCTCTCTCTCTCTCTCTCCTTCTCCCTCTCTCTCTCTCCTTCTCCCTCTCCTTCTCTCCTGTGTGATGTCTCCCTCTCCTTCTCTCCTTCTCCCTCTCCTTCTCTCCTTCTCCCTCTCCTTCTCCCTCTCTCTCTCCCTCTCTCTCTCTAGCTCTCCCTCTCTCTCTCTCTCTCTCTCTCTCTCCCGCTCTCTCTCTCTCTCTCTAGCTCTCCCTCTCTCTCTCTAGCTCTCCCTCTCTCTCTCTAGCTCTCCCTCTCTCTCTCTAGCTCTCCCTCTCTCTCTCTAGCTCTCCCTCTCTCTCTCTAGCTCTCCCTCTCTCTCTCTCTCTCTCTCTCTCTCTCTCTCTCTCTCTCTCTCTCTCTCTCTCTCTGTACTTTATTATAAGAGAAATTAAGTGATAATTTATCTGGCTTGGAGCTACAGGTGTGGCTAGCAAAGACAGAATGAAGACAGGAGTCAGTGAGGAGGGATGTCAGTGAAAACAAAGAGGAGACAGAGGTAGAAAGTAGGCTATGTTAAAGTACCCAGGACAAATTTATAAGTAACAAAGGAACCAGTTTTGGAACGAAGGACAATATCATTCGAGTCATATCAATTAAAAGCTGGAACAATGTTTACATTCTCCAAGGGAACAGACAGAGGCTATTTCAAACTGGTCAAGGTTGAGGAAGAGAAAAAAAATTAGTTGATTAAAAACCAGCTCGAAATGTTCCTAATTTGTATGCTAATCTACCTTATCATCATCTTTTTATGAAGAGGGCCCACAACTCTGAATCAGCATGCACACACTCATTATATTATTAATTATCCAAACACTGTTCCCAAAAGTCATTGAAAACGATCCAAACCAAAATAAAAATAAATTAGCATATATTCAAAAAGAGCAAATATGGTCCCCTGGGGTTGGTTAATATGTCAGAGGCATACTAATAAGCTAACTAATATGCTAAATCATTCATATTTTACCCATGCAGAGCCAAGCCTAAACAAAGTGACTTTACGGCTCTAACATTAATGAATCTGTTTTAGTAGAGTTGAATCACCCTGGCAAAATGACCATGTTTGGCTTCGGCATTTAGTTGTGTGTCAGCACAGATTTTTCTGAATTTCCCGAATTATGTTAATGTGACGACACCTGAGCAGTAGAGGGCAGTAGAGAACTACTGATTGGAGATTTGTTAGAACGCGTCGCGAATGGGATCCTATTCCCATAGGTCTTGAGTCAAAAGTTGTTCCCTATATCGGGAATAGGCTACCATTTGGGACACACATCAGTGTTCTCAGTGCCTTTAAAACAGCCCTTAAAGCTGGAATCTTTAATTGTGAAACTGCCATGTCCATTTGCGATATTACAACGACGTAGCTGTTTGTTTTTCCCCCTCGGACATCATTGCGCGTGCAACAGAACATCAGAAAATGTACTGTCATGTTTTTGTTGCACACCACTCCTCACCTCCGCTTCATCAACAAAACAAAAACAATAACAACGGCTGTGAGGCGTTGTTTTCCCTACTGCGGATTCCATCTTTAAAACATCGATCCAGCTCCGGACATTTTATCTCACATATAAACATTATAATAAGGTAATTCCACTCTGTGTGGCAGCCAGCCTGCGTTGTTTATCCTTTACTACACTGCTAACCAGAGACAAGCCTTATTCTACTATTCTAATTACATCCAATATGCCATCATACAAATGTAATGACCCTTACATGTACCATTCTATATCCACCCTTATTCTCCTCAGCCTGATACGCATCAACATGAGCAGCACTTGTTAGGTTATGGAGTAACAGTTTTATAATTCCATTGCCTTGGTAGACTGCTACTGAAAACGCTGAATTAAACTAGGGCCAGACACCTAATGGACTGCTACTGAAAACGCTGAATTAAACTAGGGCCAAACACCTAATGGACTGCTACTGAAAACGCTGAATTAAACTAGGGCCAAACACCTAATGGACTGCTACTGAAAACGCTGAATTAAACTAGGCCCAAACACCTAATGGACTGCTCCCGAAAACGCTGAATTAAACTAGGGCCAAACACCTAATGGACTGCTACTGAAAACGCCGAATTAAACTAGGGCCAAACACCTAATGGACTGCTACTGAAAACGCCGAATTAAACTAGGGCCAAACACCTAATGGACTGCTACTGAAAACGCTGAATAAAACTAGGGCCAAACATCTAATGGACTGCTACTGAAAACACCAAATTAAACTAGGGCCAAACACCTAATGGACTGCTACTGAAAACGCTGAATTAAACTAGGGCCAAACACCTAATGGACTGCTACTGAAAACGCTGAATTAAACTAGGGCCAAACACCTAATGGACTGCTACTCAAAACAAGACATTTCCCATAGTGTAGTCCTGTAAACTGAGCTCATGTCCCAAATGGTAACCTATTCCAATCATAGTGCACTGGGCCATGGTCAAAAGTAGTGCACTATATAAGGAATAGGGTGCCAGTCCTGGTCAAAAGTAGTACACTACATAAGAAAAAAACAAAATCAAATCTGATAACTAAAAAGTTATTTTCAAAACATGAACAAACATTTAAAAAGTATTATTTCAAGCTGTGTGCTTTCTGCTCCCCATTTAGGACGTGACCTGAGTTGAGTAAACTCTGTACCAGTGTGAGAGTGAGAGGTGGTGCCCAGAGAGTAGCTGGATGACAGCTTGTAAACTGCAAAGTAAAACTACAGTGTTTTCGAGTAACTCTAAGAGGTAACTGGTGAGAGGTGATCTGAAGCATTACTATGGCTGCTGGGTAACGTCTTTGTCAGGACAGTTTAACTCTGTTAACACCCCTGACACACACACACACACACACACACACACACACACACACACACACACACACACACACACACACACACACACACACACACACACACACACACACACACACACTCTGTCAGCGCCCTCTCAGCGCTAGTCAGTAGCAGTGCAGGACGTGGCTGGGGTATTCAAAACAGAGCTTTATAGAGAGATCAACTAAGGCTGGGTGACAGGGGCTCTAATGATGGCTTGACACTGCTCACTATGCACCTGACCTGTAACACATTCACACACACAACCACACACACACACTAATGCAAGATGCCTGGAGAGAGCTATAGTCTCTCTTTCTCATTCTCTCTCTCTCCCTCGCCCTCCCTCTCTCTTTTCAAGGAGCATGTGTCTTTCTCCTCTGGTCACCCAGGAGACTGACGACAACCTAACAGCCTCACCAAGCACACACACTTCCTCACACACATTAATGCACACTCTTTAACACAGACATGTACACACATACACACATGCACACACACACCCTCCATCAGAAGGAATGCTATAGATCTAGAGTAGCATAACTGCATCAGAAGCCAATTCAACAAACTGTTAGTGGAATTAAATAATTCCTACAATATACTCATTAATTAAATTCAATCTGTCTATTTATAAGAATTTGTAAGATACTTATTAACATAAAATAGACAGGGTACAGTCTTATCAAAATTAGATAATAGAGTTTATTCTCGGAGCAAGCTCCCATTTGAGCATAAACACAGGTTTATATACAAGATATGACGTCATAGATTACAGAATTAAGTCTCATTGTCCTGACAAATAGAAAACAGGTTCAAAAGTTCATTCTAACCTCACAGGGCTCTCACATGAAACAACATATAATCATTTATCCTGAAGGCTCACTATAATTGATTACCACTTTAGCAGACAACTCAAGATAATGGAAAACCTAAAAAGTTATCTAAACACCTCAGGGCTAAGTTGGGTCAGTTCAACCATAGTTTAACGACCCTTTCTGCTTATTTTATGACCCACAACACAAATCTCTTTTCCCCAGGCATGCAGAGTTCAATTAGTTATAGTTTTATCTAAAGCTAGAATTTGTTTTAACTATTTATTAACAAAATTCCTAACACAAACCCACACTGTGTTGCTACAGTAGATATAAATCATGTCGTACAGCAGTACACTCTAAAAATGAGGGGTTCAACAAGGGTTCTTCTAAGATCCTCAAAGTTCTTTGAAGAGCCTTACGTTTCTTGGCACTGAAAATTGCCCCCAAAAGGTTATTCCAAGAAACCCATAGGAGGTGGGTTTAATCAAATCAAAACATATTTATATAGCCCTTCTTACATCAGCTGATATCTCAAAGTGCTGTACAGAAACCCAGTCTAAAACCCCAAACAGCAAGCAATGCAGGTGTAGAAGCACGGTGGCTAGGAAAAACTCCCTAGAAAGGCCTAGGAAGAAACCTAGAGAGGAACCAGGCTATGAGGGGTGGCCAGTCCTCTTCTGGCTGTGCCGGGTGGAGATTATAACAGAACATGGCCAAGATGTTCAAATGTTCATAAATGACCAGCATGGTCAAATAATAATAATCACAGTAGTTGTCGAGGGTGCAGCAAGTCAGCACCTCAGGAGTGAGTGTCAGTTGGCTTTTCATAGCCGATCATTAAGAGTATCTCTACCGCTCCTGCGGTCTCTAGAGAGTTGAAAACAGCAAGTCTGGGACAGGTAGCACGTCCGGTGAACAGGTCAGGGTTCCATAGCCGCAGGCAGAACAGTTGAAACTGGAGCAGCAGCACGACCAGGTGGACTGGGGACAGCAAGGAGTCATCAGGCCAGGTAGTCCTGAGGCATGGTCCTAGGGCTCAGGTCCTCCGAGAGAAGAGAAAGAAAGAAAGAGATAATCAATGAACCTCCTTAGTTGGTGGGAGTTCTTGCAGGAACCTAACTGCCCAACTGAAATAATATGATTTGAATTTGAAAGGACAGCAGGTGCAGGCACTTAACTGAAAAATGGAAAGATCTCCTCAATTTAAGGTAAGGTTTCTCCCTTGTATGATCTAAATATATGTTGTTTTATGATGATACCATCTATCTTTCCATATTTGTGCAAATCTTTCTAAAACAGAAAATTGACAATTCAATGGATATCAATCAACAAGAGGTCAAATTTTATTGGTCACATACACATGGTTAGCAGATGTTATTGCGAGTGTAGCGAAATGCTTGTGCTTCTAGTCCGACTGTGGAGCAATATCTAACAAATAATCTAACAATTCCACAACAACTTTGTGGCGTGGGGCGACGCACAATTGGCATAGCGTCGTCCGGGTTAGGGAGGGTTTGGCCGGTAGGGATATCCTTGTCTCAGTATGTAAAATGTAATAAAATGTATGCACTCTACTGTAAGTCGCTCTGGATAAGAGCGTCTGCTAAATGACTAAAATGTAAATGTAACTTCCTAATACACACAAATCTAAGTAAAGGAATGGAATAAGAATATATACATATATATATATGGATGAGCAATGACTGACCGGGATAGACGAAATGCAATAGACGGTATAAAATACAGTATATACATCTGGGATGAGTAGTGCAAGATATGTAAACATCATTATTTAAAGGTGGCATTAATAAACTGACTAGTGATCCAATGATTTCAAGTCTGTAAGTAGGCCTCTGAGTTAGCGATGGCTGTTTAACATGGCCTTGATGACATGATGGCCTTGAGATAGAAGCTGTTTTTCAGTCTCTCGGTCCCAGCTTTGATGCACCTGTACTGACCTCACCTTCTGGATGGTAACGGGGTGAACAGGCAGTGGCCCAGGTTGTTGTTGTCCTTGATGATCTTTTTGGCCTTCCTGTGACATCGGGGGCTGTAGGTGTCCTGGAGGGCAGGGAGTTTGCCCCCGGTGATGCGTTGTGCAGACCTCACTACCCTCTGGAGAGCCCTGCGGTTGTGGGCGGTGCAGTTGCTGTACCAGGCGGTGATACAGCCCAACAGGATGCTCTCAATTGTGCATCTGTAGAAGTTTGTGAGGATTTTAGGTGACAAGCCACATTTCTTCAGCCTCCTGAGGTCGAACACACTGTCTGTGTGGGTGGACCATTTCAGTTTGTCCGTGATGTGTAAGCCGAGGAACTTGAAACTTTCCACCTTCTCCACTGCTGTCCTGTCGATGTGGATGGGGAGGTGCTCCCTCTGCTGTTTCCTGAAGTCCACGATCATCTCCTTTGCTTTGTTGATGTTGAGTGAGAGGTTGTTTTCCCGACACCACACTCCAAGTGCCCTCACCTTCTCCCTATAGGCTGTCTTGTTGTTTTTGGTGATCAAGCCTACTACTGTTGTGTTGTCTGCAAACTTGATGATCGAGTTGGAGGTGTGCATGGCCACGCAGTCATGGGTGAACAGAGAGTGAAGGAGGGGCTGAGCACGCACCCTTGTGGGGCCACAGTGTTGAGGATCAGCGAAGTGGAGATGTTGTTTCCTACCTTCACCACCTGGGGACAGCCCGTCAGAAAATCCAGGACCCAATTGCACAGGGCGGGGTTGAGACCCAGGGCCTCAAGCTTAATGATGAGCTTGAAGGGTACTATGGTGTTGAATGCTGAGCTGTAGTCAATGAACAGCATTATTACATAGGTATTCCTCTTGTCCAGATGGGATAGGGCAGTGTGCAGTGTGATGGCGATTGTATCGTCTGTGGACCTATTGGGGCGGTATGCAAATCATGTCAAATCAAACTTTATTTGCCATGCGCTGAACACAACAAGTGTAGACTTTACCGTGAAATGCTTACTTACAAGACCTTTAACCAACAGTGCAGTTCAAGAAGAAGAAAATATTTACCAAGTAAGCTAAAATAAAAAGTTATAATAAAAAGTAACACAATAAGAATGACAATAACGAGGCTATATACAGGGGGCACCGGTACCAAGTCAGTGTGCAGGGGTACAGGCTAGTTGAGGTACTCTGTTCATGTAGGTGGGGGCGAAGTGACTATGCATAGGTAACAAACAAACAGCGAGTAGCAACAGTGTACAAATTGTCCGGTGGCGATTTTTATGAATTGTTCAGCAGTATAGTGGCTTGGGGGTAGAAGCTGTTGAGAAGCCTTTTGGTCCTAGACTTGGCGCTCCGGTACCGCTTGCCGTGCCATAGCAGAGAAAACAGTCTAAAACTTGGGTGACTGGAGTCTCTGACAATTTTCTGGGCTTTCCTCTGACACCGCCTATTATAAAGGTCCTGGATGGCAGGAAGCTTGGTCCCAGTGATGTACTGGGCCATTCGCACTACCCTCTGTAGCGCCTTACGGTCAGATGCCGAGCTGTTGCCATACCAGGCAGTGATGCAACTGGCCAGGATGCTCTCGATGGTGCAGCTATAGAACCTTTTGAGAATCTGGGGAACCATGCCAAATCTTTTCAGTCTCTTGAGGGGGAAAAGGTTTTGTCTTGCCCTCTTCACGTCTGTCTTGGTATGTTTGGACCATGATAGTTCGTTGGTGATGTGGACTCCAAGGAACTTGAAACTCTCGACCCACTCCACTACAGCCCCGTTGATGTTAATGGGGGCCTGTTCGGCCCACCTTTTCCTGTATTCCACGATCAGCTCCTTTGTCTTGCTCACATTGAGGGAGAGGCTGTTGTCCTGGCACCACACTGCCAGTTCTCTGACCTCCTCCCTATAGGCCGTCTCATCGTTTTCGGTGATCAGGCCTACCACTGTTGTGTCGTCAGCAAACTTAATGATGGTGTTGGAGTTGTGTTTGGCCATGCAGTTGTGGGTTAACAGGGAATACAGGAGGGGACTAACTACACACCCCTGAGGGGCCCCAGTGTTAAGGATCAGCGTGGCAGACGTGTTGTTGCCTACTCTTACCACCTGGGGCGGCCTGTCAGGAAGTCCAGGATCCAGTTGCAGAGGAAGGTGTTTAGTCCCAGAGCCCTTTGCTTAGTGATGAGCTTCGTGGGCACTATGGCGTTGAACGCTGAGCTGTAGTCAATGAACAGCATTCTCACATAGGTGTTCCTTTTGTCCAGATCAGAAAGGGCAGTGTGGAGTGCGATTGAGATTGTGTCATCTGTGGATCTGTTTGGACAGTATGCGAATTGGAGTGGGTCTAGGGTGTCCTGGGGGATGCTGTTGATGTGAGCCATGACCAGCCTTTCAAAGCACTTCATGGCTACCGACGTGAATGGCACGAAGCGGTAATCATTTAGGCAGGTTACCTTCACTTCCTTGGGCACAGGGATTATAGTGGTCTTCTTGAAACATGTAGGTATTACAGACTTGATCAGGGAGAGGTTGAAAATGTCAGTGAAGACACTTGACAGTAGGTCCGCGCATGCTTTGAGTACACATCCTGGTAATCCGTCTGGCCCAGCGGCTTTGTGAATGTTGCAGTGGGTCTAGGGTGACAGTTATGGTGGAGGTGATATGATCCTTGACTAGTCTCTCAAAGCACTTCATGATGACAGACGTGTCACGGGGCGATAGTCATTCAGTTCAATTACCTTAGCTTTCTTGGGAACAGGAACAATGGTGGCCATCTTGAAGCATGTGTTTTGACAGCAGACTGGGATAGGGAGAAAATGAATATGTCCGTAAACACACAAGCCAGCTGGTCTGCTCATGCTCTGAGGACGCGGCTATGGATGCCGTCTGGGCCGGCATTCTTGCGAGGGTTAACACGTTTAACTGTCTTACTCACGTCGGCCACGGAAAAGGAGGGGGTAGTGGGCCCTGGTGCAGTCCTTGGTAGTGGGCCCTGGGGGTGGCACTGTATTATCCTCAAAGCGGGAAAAGAAGGTGTTTAGTTTGTCTGGAAGCAAGACGTCGGTGTCTGTGACGTTGCTGGTTTTCTTTTTGTAGTCTGTGATTGTCTGTAGTCCCTGCCACATACGTCTTGTGTCTGAGTCATTGAAATGCGACTCCACTTTGTCTCTATACTGACGTTTTGCCTTTTTGATTGCCTTGCGGAGGGAATAACTACACTGTTTGTATTTGGCCATATTCCCGGTCATCTTTCCATGGTTAAATGCGGTGGTTCGCGCTCTCATTTTTGCGCGAATGCCTCCATCTATCCACGGTTTCTGGTTAGATGTTAAGTGTTTGACCCTAGTTTAATTATCTGTGGATGGAAGATATTTGATGTTGTAGAATGAACACATCCAGGTAATGGCTCTGGTTGAGAGGTATGGGTCTGAGAGTGGACTGACAAAGTTAGTTTCGCTCTCACAAGTTCCTTACTCTCCTAGGGTCCTTCAAATGCTGTCCATTGCAACCTGTGTATGTGTGTTTGTGTGTGTGTGTTTGTGTGTTTGTTACTCAGGTCTGGCCATTTAACCTCCATCTCTCTCTCTTTGATCTGTGTTACCCAACCGACCCTGAGGGAATACAAAACCCATTCTGACCACATCTCACACACACACACACGCGCACGCGCACACATACACATACACACACACACACACACACACACACACACACACACACACACACACACACACACACACACACACACACACACACACACACACACACACACACACACACACACACACACTCAAATGCACGGACAGACAGGCGCGGGTTTTTAACCCCATGCTAGAGGAGAGAGAGGATTGTGATGGCTACATGAAGGTGTAGATTCATCTTCCTCAGACTATGATAACATTACAATTGTCCTCTCTCTTTTCCCATATAGTAGCAGCAAGGACAGTGAAACATGTCCACTCACCTTGGACCACATAGAGGAGAGAGGTGTAATAGTTGGAAGATATGTTGTATGGACACAGGAGAGAGAGAGAGAGACAGAGAGAGAGAGACAGAGAGAGAGGGAGACAGAGAGGGAGACAGAGAGAGAGATAGACAGAGAGAGAGAGAGACAGAGAAAGAGGGAGACAGAGAGAGAGAGAGACAGAGAGAGGGATAGAGAGAGAGAGAGAGACAGAGAGACAGAGAGAGAGAGAGAGAGAGAGAGAGAGAGAGAGAGAGAGAGGCAGAGAGAGGCAGAGAGAGACAGAGAGAGACAGAGAGAGACAGAGAGAGAGACAGAGAGAGAGAGACAGAGAGAGAGAGAGACAGAGAGAGAGAGAGACAGAGAGAGAGAGAGAGAGAGAGAGAGAGAGAGAGAGAGAGAGAGACAGAGAGAGGGAGAGAGAGAGATAGAGAGAGAGAGCAACAGAGAGAAAGAGAAAGAGAGAGAGGGTAGAGAGAGAGAGAGACAGAGAGAGGGAGAGAGAGACAGAGAGAGAGACAGAGAGAGAGACAGAGAGAGGGAGAGAGAGAGGGAGAGAGAGAGGCAGAGAGAGAGCAACAGAGAGGGAGAGAAAGAGAGAGGGTAGAGAGAGATAGGGTAGAGAGAGAGAGAGAGTTTGAGTTTTAAATAATCTTTATTGGGTCTGGGAGCACACCACACAATAAATACTCATACAAAACCACAGTTACACATCAATTAAAAACACAACTCCAACTCCTCCTCCACAGTAACTAAACACAACAGCCTCTGAATACCCCATATACTCAAAAACAGATCAATATTGTTGACAAGTTTATAATAGGCAAACTCAACCCTTAGTCTCGCTGCCACCATTCCCTCCAGCATTCCCACCACATCCACAGACCCTTGTCCCCGAATACTGTTCTTTCGGGTCTTCCATATCACTAATTTTGCTGCCCCTAACACAAAATTAAGCAACACAACGACACCCTTTTGACTGAACCTGTACTTTGGCCCAAATACATACAGTTGGGAAGAGAAAACCTCTCCCAACGTTGAGAACCAGTCAGTGATCAGGTCAATCATCCCGACCAACCTGGGACACAGTAAAAACAGGTGTGCCAGAGTTTCAGACTCTGCACAGAATGGACACCCTTCCCCAACAGTAGGGTCCAGGTGTACCAGATGCATGTTGGTGGCTATAGCTCCATGTATTATCCTCCATTGGAGGTCAGCCGTCCTCTTATCAATCGGCAGTTTGTATAATGATCGCCAACAGCCTTTTGGGGAAGCACCTGGACCAAGCACACCCGCCCACCTCGTCGATTTTACCCCTTCCAGGGAAGAGGCATGGGACACCTTTACACATATTCTGTACATGGCCTTCTTTCCCACCTCCTTGAACTCCCCCAGCTCCGGGGTATCGAAGGAAAGCAGCATCCCCACGTCCTCCTCAAATGCCCCCACCGCAGCACTAACAATCAGTGCAGGGAACACATAATCCAGACCCTCCTTCCACCGATCAGAATTGGAAGTGTCAGTCACATACTGACGATGAAGAACTGGCAAGGAGTCACAGACCTCAGCGACGACCTTCCTCAGTAGGCGAGATGATCGGATCCCCGCTCTTTCTCCCAGCTCCTCCAACGATCTGCTCCTGCTCTGCATCAGATGACCCAGCTTGGTGCACCCGACACCTAACAGGCATGAACGCAGGCTGGCTGAACCCAGAGCACTGGACTGGATGGCAGTGTTATAAAAAAGAGGCTCTTCAAAAAGCCACATCCCTGGTAGCGTGCCGGCCTTACGGGACTTGACAAGAACCCTCCAAGCCTGCATAACAGACTCATAAAATGGAGTCAGGCCATTCAACTCACCCCCCTCCAGCTTTAAGAGGAAAAGGTGCTTGTCTAAGACCAAACAGCCCGCTCTCCTCATCAATGTGTGGGCTGTGTCGACCCAGCTAGAACCGTCACTGTACAACAGTCTCTGGGCTGCTTGAAGCCGGAAAGCCATGATCCTAGAGGAAATGTCCACCAATCCTTGTCCCCCCTCGTGCAGTGGCAGGTACAGGGCTGCAGCTTTGATCCAGTGTTGTCCAGACCAGAAGAAATTGACAAGGGTCCTCTGAAGCTCTTGTATCAGACCCTTTGGTGGCTGCAAAATCATTAGTCTGTGCCACAGGGTAGAGGCAGCAAGATTATTAATTACCAGTACCCTTCCCCTATAAGACAACTGGGATAGCACCCATTTCCATCTTGACAGTCTGGCACACACTTTCTCCACTACACCCTCCCAGTTCTTTTTCTGAAAGACATCAGAGCCTAGAAAAACACCCAATGTCTTCATCCCATCTCTGCCCCACTGAAGCCCCCCTGGTAACCGTGGAGCGGACCCTATCTGAAGCTGACCTGCCCACAGCGCTTCACTCTTTCCCCAATTGACTCTAGCTGAGGAGGCCCCCTCATACACCATTAAAGCGTCTGAGAGAACCTTAACATCCTCAGCCCCTGTAATAAAAACTGTCACATCATCTGCATACGCAGACAGTGCTATCGTGGGACCCTTCATTACACCTGGCACAGAGAAACCAGTAAGCTTCGCTCTTAAAAAACAAAGTATTGGTTCAATCGCCAGACTATATAACTGCCCTGAAATTGGGCATCCCTGCCTGATGCCCCTTTGGACAGGGATGGGGCAACTCAAACCACCCCCCACCTTCACCATACACGAGGCCCCAGCATACAGTAAATTCATCCAAGACAAAAAAACATCCCCAAACCCAAAGGCTTTCATCGTTTTAAACAAGTACTGGTGGTCCACGCGGTCAAAAGCCTTCTCCTGATCCAAAGAAAGTAAACCCACATTTACATCAGACAGTTTACAAATGTCTAAAACATCTCTTATCAGAAACAAGTTGTCAACAATTGAGCGATCAGGTACACAGTAAGACTGGTCCTTGTGGACCAACAATCCCAGATACTCTTTCAACCTGTTTGAGAGACATTTAGAAACTATTTTGTATTCTGCACACAGCAAAGCAACAGGTCTCCAATTTTTTATGAGAGCCAAATCCCCCTTTTTTGGCAACAGTGAAAGCACCGCACGTTGACAGGATACAGGAAGAGAACCCTCATGAAAAGATTCACACACCACTTCATAAAAATCCTCCCCAATAGACCCCCAAAAGTGCTTATAGAACTCAGATGGTAAACCATCAATGCCAGGGGCTCGGCCTGTTGAGAGCTGCATAACTGCTGTGGACAGCTCTTGCAGTGTAATGTCAGAGTCCAATGCGACTCTCTGTTCAGGGCCCAATTGAGGAAGTCCATGTAACAACTGTTCAGTAAGAGAATCACAATCCTCCGCCTTATAGAGGGCAGAGTAGAAATCCACGGCATGTTGACGCATTTCACTGTCATCCGTGGTCACCTTCCCATCAGGGAGACGAAGGCAGACCATCTGTTTACGTTGTAATTTCGACTGTCCAAGGTTTAAAAAAAAAGCACTAGGAGCATCCATGTCCTTGAGGGAAGCGAAACGAGACCTAATCAAGGCACCTTTCACTCTTTCATGCAGAAACGACCTCAGTTCATGTCTCTTGTCCTGTAAGTTCATGACTAGTCCAGGGTCATTCTGAGTGAGCAGCTTCAATTCAATTGATTTGATGTCCTGTTCAAGGGCCTTGATAGTCTCTTTAACTTCAATTTGAGACAAAGCAGTATACTGTTGACAAAATACTCGTATTTGGGCCTTCCCAACATCCCACCATTGTCTCAAGGACTCAAAATTCCCTTTTGTAACCCTCCATTTTTCCCAAAACAACAAAAACCGTTCACAAAACTTGACATCATGTAACAATTTAACATTAAAATACCAGTAAGGTGATGACCTTCGTGGACAGGACAAGTGAATATCAACAGTAACAATATGGTGATCAGAGAAACCCACAGGAGTAATGGCACACCTTCCAACCCTACTACAGTATTGATCAGATACGTACAACCTATCTAACCTTGCTGCACTGACACGACCTTCATTAATTTTTAGCCATGTGTACTGCCTAACTTTTGCATTCCTTACTCTCCACACATCAGAAAGCTCAAACTCAGTTAGTAAGCCAGACAGGAAAGTGGCTGACCGCAGGTGAGGTTCTTCAGCGGTGCGATCAACAGTAAAATCCACAGTACAGTTCCAGTCCCCCCCTACAACCATACACCCCTCTTGGTCACACTGTCTTAAGGTTTCTTTTATTTGATCAAACACAACAAGACGCTCTGTACCCTCATTAGGAGCATAAACATTCAAAAAAACAAACAAAAACCCCATAACATCCACCTTGACCAATAAAACCCGACCCTTGACAATCTCTGTTGTAGATATCACCGTCACCCCTAACCCTGAGGAAAACAAAATGGCCACCCCAGCACTGAAATTAGTACCATGACTGAGTATATGCTGCCCCTCCCACCACATACCCCAGTCAACCTCATTTTCCTCATCACTATGTGTCTCCTGAAGGAAAACTACATTAAGCCTTTTCTGTTTTATTTCTTCTAATACCCAAGCCCTCTTATTTTTGTCCCTTCCCCCATTAATATTGAGAGAACCTACTCTTAGTACCTCCATATAGAAAAGAGAAAGGAAAAACAGAAGATACCACAGAGAAACCAAAGAGAAAAAAGACACCCTATGGAGCATGATCATCATCATTATTTAAATTTTTTCTTATTAACCTGACCACGTTTCCCACCACCTTTTGCTGCTGTAACAGCAGTAACAAATTTCCTCAAGCGAAACCGCTTCTTCTCACTCAACTCGTCCAACCCCACCGTCTTCTGTAACATCACAGCTGACCTCACAAACTTATCAACATCAAAATATTCTGCCAATTTGACAGATTTCCCAAAAGTCTGATCCAGAAAACCATTTACCTCCTCTAGATCATAAATTGAGTCCTCACCAGCTGCTGTCATATCAGAAGAGATATCCATATCCTTCTCCTGATCCTCCTCAGCTGAGGCCACAGACCACTGACTCCCTTCTACCACATCCCTTTCAACACTCCCCACTTGCACCCCATCACTCGTACCAGGCATCTCCTCCACTACCTGGGAGACTAGCCCCACCTGAACCCCATTACCCGTGGTGGGCATCTCCTCCACTACCTGAGAGCCTAGCTCCACATGAACCCCCTCCTGTACCCCATTACTCGTAGTAGGCATCTCCTCCACTCCCTTGGGGTCTAGCTCCACATGAACCCCCTCCTGTACTCCATTACTCGTAGTGGGCATCTCCTCCACTACCTGGGAGATTAGCTCCACATGAACCCCCTCCTGTACTCCATTACTCGTACCAGGCATCTCCTCCACTACCTGGGAGATTAACTCCATATGAACCCCCTCCTGTACTCCATTACTCGTAGTGGGCGTCTCCTCCACTACCTGGGAGATTAACTCCATATGAACCCCCTCCTGTGCCCCAGTACTCGTACTGGGCACCTCCTCACCAGTCTGAGGAACTGGCTCTTCAGATCCATCCTTGCCTTCTACAACAATATTTTTCTGCTGCATAATATTTCCCTCTAATACAAGTTGCAAACTCGTGGCCTCAACACGGATAACTTGTTCCTCGGCAACAGGTGCTTGTGGCTGCTCAACCACTGTCAGCCCACCTCTCCCTACATCAGTGGGCCCAGGCGTTATGATGACCACCTGCGCCCCTCCCTCTGCCTTCTCCCTTTTCGGGCAAGCATGTCGCTTATGGCCAACATCCCCACACTCAAAACACCGTTGACTACCCGTACTAGCATAAGCCATATATAGTCTATTGTCATACTTGACTTTAAACGATATCTCTAAAGTCTGCTCCGGTGAGTCCAAAAACATAAACACCTGTCGCCGAAACGACATAACCTGTTTCAACGCCGGGTGTTTGCAACCCAACGGAACAACCTTAATTGAGCTTGCAAACTTCCCAAAGCGCAATAACTCGCGCTCCAATAGCTCATTTGGAATAAACGGTGGTACATTTGAAATCGTTACCCTTGTTGACGGAGAAAAAAGCGGCGTAACTTGAATAAACATTCCTTTAAGAAGTACGCCCTGCTCAACCATACGATCAACAAGGCGCTCTTCTTTAAGAAATACCACCACCGCTTTGTTCATCCGTGACGCATAAGCAATATTCTCATATCCTACCTTCTCTCCTACGGCGACCAGAAACACCTCCACCGTGACAGTAGCTTCAGTAACACACCTAAAGCCGTGCCGAAGTGACAGGGACGGCATTCCAATTCGGGAAGCCATCCCCGCCAAAATCAAGGTAATTTCGATACGAAAAAACCTAAATACTTAATTCTACCACACACAAAAAAAATATATAATAATCTTAATCATGCACAGAAGAAACCAAAGAATGCCACCAAGAAAGAGAAAACCGAAAGAAAGTTCTGAATATCTAACTCTACACAACACACGCACTCCCTCGATCATACACTTCCCAGCATGCACCAAACACTCCCAGCATGCAGAGAGAGAGAGAGAGAGAGAGAGAGAGAGAGGGTAGAGAGAGGGTAGAGAGAGAGAGAGGGGTTTGTAGAGAGAGAGAGAGAGGGGGGAGAGGGTAGAGAGAAGGTAGAGAGAGAACACTGAGGAGAGAGACGTGGAAAAGGTGGAGTACGGAAAGAGGAGAGAGATAGATAGAGACAGAGATAGAGAGAGAGAGGGGGAGAGAGACGGAGAGGGGAGAGAGAGAGATGAAAGAGGAGTGAGAGGTTATTGATGCATGGAGGCCTGTTCAGTCCATTTGCACCTCATCATCAGCAGAGCAGAACACTACCATTCTAATGGACAATGTGTGTGTGTGTGTGTGTGTGTGTGTGTGTGTGTGTGTGTGTGTGTGTGTGTGTGTGTGTGTGTGTGTGTGTGTGTGTGTGTGTGTGTGTGTGTGTGTGTGTGTGTGTTCTCTGCCCGTTTGTTTCTCTAACTTCCTCCATTTAACCTTGGCTTTCTCTTTCTATAAGCTTGGCAGGAACGGTCCAGTGTAACATCAGAACAGGTGGTCATCATTTCAGGTTGGCACAAGTACAGTACCTGTTGACCCTGTCTTTAAAACCTTTTGTCAATAGGGGGAGCAGTTAGCATTTATTTTTTCTGGGTGTCGCCAAATTAAACTGCCTCGTGCTCAATTCTTGCTCGTACAATATGCATATTATTAATTCTATTGGATAGAAAACACTCTCTAGTTTCATAAAACGTTGGAATTATGTCTGTGGGTGACCCAGAACTCTTTCTACAGCGAAATCCATGACAGATAGTGCGAAGGTCTGAGAGCGAAGCTCTGGTTTCAGATCAGTTTTTAAGGTCTGTGTATATCCTATGGAACGACATGAACTGCACCCGCCTTCCCCTGGATGTCAGTAACCAATGAGAAGTGGAATGGGCTTTCTGCGTAGCTCTCAGAGGTTATAAAAGACCAAGGAGTGAGAGTAGCCCCCTTTTCGACGCTGGCCATTACGCAGGAAGGGACCTCCGGATGCCATTTTCAAAGGCTCGGTTATCAACGTGAAATGTATCCGTCTGTAATTTAATTCGATATAGGAGTTAGAAACATCATAACGTAGTTAATTTAAACCGTTTTATAGCAATTTATATCCGTTTAGTGCGATTTTGATGCATTTCTATGTGATGCTCTATGAAGCTTTGGGCACGTTTCGGGGTCCCGGTCGAACGTTAGCGGGCATTTCGACGGACAGAGGACATCTTTCGACCAAAAGAAGATTAGACCCAAGAAAGGATACATTGCCCAAGAATCTGATGGAAAATCACCTCAAAGTAAGAAATATTTAATATGATAAATCGTTGTTCTGTCGAAATATTTTAAACGCATATTGCGCCATTTTGTTTTGTATCCCTTCGCTTGGCGAACCCTGTATTGCACAGTAAGGATAATTTTAGAAATGTAAATCAGTGATTGCATTAAGAACTAATTTGTCTTTCGATTCCTGTCAACCCTGTATTTTTTAGTCAAGTATATGATTAGCTTTCGATTAAACTAGATCACTCTGAAAGATGACGTCCGACATTTTGAGGCGTGATTTGCTACTATTTTCATTGTATAACCACGGTTTTTTATGGCTAAATATGCACATTTTCGAACAAACAATATATGTATGTTGTAATATGATGTTACAGGAGTGTCAACGGAAGAATTCTGAGAAGGTTAGTGAAAAAATTAATATATTTTGGCGATGATTACGTTATCGCTCTCTTTGGCTTGAATCGATGCTCTGGTAATGTTTGCACATGTGGTATGCTAACTTATCGATTTATTGTGTTTTCGCTGTAAAACGCTTAGAAAATCTGAAATATTGTCTGAAATCACAAGATCTGTGTCTTTCCATTGCTATGCTTTGTCTATTTTTATGAAATGTTTTATGATGAGTAAATTGGTCATACACGTTGCTCTCTGTAGTAATTCTAGTCGCTTTGGTGAGATTTGTGATGGTGGCTGCAATGGCAAACTATGATTTATACCTGAAATATGCACATTTTTCTAACAAAACCTATCCTATACCATAAATATGTTATCAGACTGTCATCTGATGAGGTTTTTTCTTGGTTAGTGGCTATCAATATCTTAGTTTAGCCGAATTGGTGATAGCTACTGGTGTTGAGAAAAAATGGTGGACAAAGAAAAAGGGTGTCTTTTGCTAACATGGTTAGCTAATAGATTTACATATTTTGTCTTCCCTGTAAAACATTTTAAAAATCTGAAATGGTGACTTTATTCACAAGATCTGTATCTTTCATTTGGTGTCTTGGACTTGTGATTTAATGATATTTAGATGCTACTATTTAAATGTGACGCTATGCTAGTGATGCTAATCAGTGTGGGGGGGGTGGGGGGTGATCCCGGATCCGGGTTTCTGAGGCAGTAAAAGTTAATAGGCGACAATAGACATGATGCTTATTTATACAACAGATTCATGTGTTATCACTGTGCTTCATGTAATAGCAGAACCAAATGGCCTGGATTGCAGTTGAGATTACATAAAACATTTATGGTGCATGTGATCATTGCTATTCGAGATTCTGTGCAGATTATTACAGCAATTGTGAAGATCTCCACAGACCTTTGATGACCCGTGCACGCTATCTTGAACATGCACACTTCATATGATTACATAAGATATAAATGTATGGTTACAGTAACCTCAAAATGTGGCCATGGATGTGTTACTCATTTTAAGGTTGAATGAAGGTTAATTTGTAAAATAGCCTTGATTTTGGGTTCTTTACTGGATTATAAAAGTTATATTGAATTGTTTTTGGTAGACAACTTAACTGCTGCTTGGAGAGTTCCGTCTGAACCGTTGGCTTCATCCCATTCTTGAACTTTTATTTGTGGTTGAGCTGGAGATGTGAATCCATCATATCATTTCTCCACTGGTCGAAAAGTGATTGGGTTATTTATTGTCATTTCAAAAGTGATATTGAGTTGTGTTTGGTTGTCAATGCAACCAAACATCACCGTTTGAAGGAGAAGTATCTTCTGCTTGGATAGTTCCATCTGTACCACTGACTCAGTCTGGCTTTATTACAGTTTTCTTGACGGATTCACGTCTCCATCTCAACCAAAAATCAAAGTCAAAGAACAGTACTAAATCAAATCAAATCAAAGTTTAAATAAAGTTTGATTTGATTTAGTACTGTTCTTTAACTTAGATTTTTTTCAAATGTTGATATTTGGTTGTGTTGACAACCTAACACAATTCATTGTCATTAAAAATCATTACATTTCAAGTCAACCAGAGCTTGAAACCCCAGGCCTATAGTATTGTCAATGTTTAGTTGAATCCTGGGTTTAATTGAAACAACACCTGACTTGGTAAAATGTTATATAGGCCTAAATATTGATGATATATGATTTATAATGTATGGTTACATTTCATTTGCTCTGTTAAACCTACCCATTGGACTGACTTCAATTACCACAGTGAATCTATTTAGTTATTAAGAGATCTCTCAACAATCATTCTCACAATAGCACATTGGTAATAGTCAGTGACAAATAGCTAAGCTGGGCTGGGCTTGGTTAAAACCCTGGATGGGAGACCAAATGAATAGCTGTAGATGAATCAACTCTCCAGTAAGAGGCGCTGTAGACAGATCAACTCTCCAGTAGGAGGTACTGTAGATAGATCAACTCTCCAGTAGGATGTGCTGCCCAGTCTATAGTTTTTTTCTGAAAGTGAATATAACATGGGAAGATCTGACATTATTTTTTAGGTGCAAACTTAACATACACTATATATACAAAAGTATGTGGACACCCCTTCAAACTAGTGGATTCGGTTATTTCAGTCACACCCGTTGCTGACAGGTGTATACAATTGAGCACACAGCCATGCAATCTCCATAGAGAAACATTGGCAGTAGAATGGCCTTACCGAAGAGCTCAGTGACTTTCAACGTGGCACCGTCATAGGAAGCCACCTTTCCAACAAGTCAGTTTGTAAAATTTCTGCCCTGCTAGAGCTGCCCCGGTCAACTGTAAGTGCTGTTATTGTGAAGTGGAAATGTCTAGGAGCAAAAAATGGCTCCCCAGCGAAGTGGTTGGCCACACAAGCTCACAGAACAGGACCACCGAGTGCTGAAGCGAGTAAAAATGGTCTGGGGCTCTGTGGGGTCTGTTTGCAACACTCACTACCGAGATACAAACTGCCTCTGGATGCAAAGTCAGCACAATAACTGTTCGGGAGCTCCATGAAATGGGTTTCCATGGCCGAGCAGCCGCACACAAGCCTAAGATCACCATGCGACATGCGAAGCATTGGCTTGAGTGGTGTAAAGCTCACCACCATTGGACTCTGGAGCAGTGGAAACGCGTTCTCACGCATCAACCATCTGGCAGTCCGACAGACAAATCCGGGTTTAGCAGATGCCAGGAGAACGCTTCCTGCCCCAATGCATAGTGTCAACTGTAATGTTTGGTGGAGAAGGAATAAAGGTCTGGGGCTGTTTTTCATGGTTCTGGCTAGGCCCCTTAGTTCCAGTGAAGGGAAATGTTAACGCTACAGCATACAATGACATTCTGGACAATTCTGTGCTTCCAACTTTGTGCTTTGTGGCAACAGTTTGGGGAAGGCTCTTTCCTGTTTCAGCATTCAGACAATGCCCCTGTGCACAAAGCAAGGTCTGTACAGAAATGGTTTGTCGAGATCGGTGTGGAAGAACCTGACTGGCCTGCACAGAGCCCGAAACCTCAACCCCATCGAACACCTTTGGGATGAATTGGAACGCTGACTGCTAGCCAGGCCTAATCGCCCAACATCAGTGCCCAACCTCACTAATGCACTTGTGGCTGAATGGCAGCAAGTGCCCACAGCAATGTTCCAACATCTAGTAGAAATTCTTCCCAGAAGAGTGGAGGCTGTTATAGCAGCAAAAGGGGGACCAACTCCATATTAATGCCCCTGATTTTGGAATGAGATGTTTGACGAGCAGGTGTCCACATACTTTTTGGTCATGTAGTCTATTTTCTACAAGGTTTATCTATGTTGACATTTGGTTACCATGGTGACATAACCCTGTGGTTGACATTTCACCTCAAAACAACAGTTTACTTTGACTTCTTTCAAATCCAATGTATTTTCCACGTAGATTCGACTTCACAATACGTTGACAAATTACATTGAAACAACATTGATTCAACCAGTGGGAAGTTTTTATGTGTGTGCTTATACAGTTGCACACACGCAGACACACAAATATAATAAAATAGTATTTGTCACATGCGCCGAATACAGCTGGTGTAGACTTTTCCATTAAATGCTTGTTTTGAGCCCTTCCCAATGATGCAGAGTTTAAAAATAGTCTATGGCTTGGGTGGCTGGGTGGCTGGGTGGCTGGAGCCTTCGGAAATTTTTCAGGCCTTCCTCTGACACCGCCTAATATAGAGGTCCTGGATGGCAGGGAGCTTGGCCCCAGTGATGTACTGGGCAGTCCGCACCACCCTCTATAGTGCTTTGTGGTCAAGGGCAGTGTATTTGCCATACCAAAGGTGATGCAGCCAGTCAAGATGCTTTCGATGGTGCAGATGTAAAACTTTTAGAGGATCTGAGAGCCCATGCCGAATCTTTTATGTTTAAGTTGCAAAAGCAAGTGAAGTAGATAATATACAAAGTGAAATAAATAATAATAATGAACAGTAAACATTACACACACAGAGATGTTCCAAAAGAATAAAGCCATTTCAAATGTCATATTATGTAAATATACAGTGTTGTAACGGTGTGCAAATGGTTAAAGTACACAAGGGAAAATATATAAACATGAATATGGTTTGTATTTACAATGGTGTTTGTTCTTCACTGGTTGCCCTTTTCTTGTGGCATCAGGTCACAAATCTTACTGCTGTGATGGCACACTGTAGTATTTCACCCAGAAGATATGGAGGTTTATCAACATGTGATTTGTTTTTGAATTCTTTGTGGATCTGTGTAATCTGAGGGAAATACGTGTCTCTAATATGGTCATACATTTGGCTGGAGGTTAGGAAGTGCAGCTCAGTTTCCAGCTCATTTTGTGAGCAGTGTGCACATAGCCTGTCTTCTCTTGAGAGCCAGGTCTGCCTACATTGCCCTTTCGCAATAGCAAGTCTATGCTCACTGGGTCTGTACATAGTCAAAGCTTTCCTTAAAACCTCTTAAGGATCCGCCCCTTTTTTTCCATTTTAAAATGACATGCCCAAATCTAACTGCCTGCAACTCAGGCCTTGAAGCAAATATATGCATATTCTTGGTACCATTTCAAAGGAAACACTGAAGTTTGTGGAAATGTGAAATTAATGGAGGAGAATATAACACAATAGATCTGGTAAAAGATAATACTAAGAAAAAAACAACTGTTCTTTTGCATTTTTTGGTACCATCATATTTGAAATGCAAGAGAAAGGCCATAATGTATTATTCCAGCCCAGCTGCAATTTAGATTTTGGCCACTAGATGGCAGCAGTGTATGTGCATTATTTTAGACTGATCCAATGAACCATTGCATTCTGTTCAAAATGTTGTATCAAGACTGCCCAAATGTGCTTAATTTGTTTATTAATAACTTTTCATCTTCAAAACTGTGCACTCTCCTCAAGCAATAGCATGGTATTATTTCACTGTAATAGCTACTGTAAATTGGACAGTGCAGTTAGATTAACAATAATTTAAGCTTTCTGCCAATATCAGATATGTCTATGTCCTGGGAAATGTTATTGTTAGCCTACGTTAGCTCAACCGTCCCGTGGAAGGGACACCGATCCCAAATACGTTTTTAGGTTTGGGTCTGTCACAGTGTATAGGTATTCTGCCACTGTGTATTCTCTGTTTAGGGCCAAATAGTATTCTAGTTTGCTCTGTTTTTTTGTTACTTCTTTCCAATGTGTCAAGTAATTATCTTTCTGTTTTCTCATGATTTGGTTGGGTCTAATTGTGTTGCTAGGACAGCAACACAATTAGACCCAACCAAATCATGAGAAAACAGAAAGATAATTACTTGACACATTGGAAAGAAGTAACAAAAAAACAGAGCAAACTAGAATACTATTTGGCCCTAAACAGAGAATACACAGTGGCAGAATACCTATACACTGTGGGGCTCTGTGGGGTGTGTTTGTGTTTGTGAAATGAGCCCCAGAACCGGCTTGCTTAGGGGACTCTCTCCAGGTTCATCTCTCTGTAGGTGATGGCTTTGTTATTGAAGGTTTGGGAATTGCACCCTTTTAGGTGGTTGTAAAATGTAATGTCTCTTTTCTGGATTTTGATAATAAGCGGGTATTGGCCGTATTCTGCAATGCATGCATTATTTGGTGTTCTACGTTGTACACTGAGGATATTTTAGAAGAATTCTGCATGCAGACTCAGTTTGGTGTTTCTGCATGCAGAGTCTCTCTCTCTCTCTCTCTCTCTCTCTCTCTCTTTCTCTCTTTCTCTCTTTCTCTTCTCTTCTCTAACCCCAATCAGTCCCAGGTCCCCATTCATCTCAGCTTGTTTCTGTCGTAGCACGGCCAGGCAAACAATATGTGACCATCACATGGCTCCATCCACTTTAGAATGACAGAGTGTGTGTGTGTGTGTATGCCTTTGTGTATCTGCCCGTGTGTGTGTGTGGTAACAGCTATCTCTGCATGTGGCTACCAATTCATTATTATTATTACTAATTTTAATGTTTACCAACCTCTCTCCTTACATTAGATACTTACAGCTATGGATCAGCCTTAAATGATTCTTACAGCTATGGATCAGGCTTAAATGATTCTTACAGCTATGGATCAGGGTTAAATGATTCTTACAGCTATGGATCAGGCTTAAATGATTCTTACAGCTATGGATCAGGCTTAAATGATTCTTACAGCTATGGATCAGGCTCAAATTATTCTTACAGCTATGGATCAGGCTTAAATGATTCTTACAGCTATGGATCAGGCTTAAATGATTCTTACAGCTATGGATCAGGCTTAAATGATTCTTACAGCTATGGATCAGGCTTAAATGATTCTTACAGCTATGGATCAGGGTTAAATTATTCTTACAGCTATGGATCAGGCTTAAATGATTCTTACAGCTATGGATCAGGCTTAAATGATTCTTACAGCTATGGATCAGGCTTAAATGATTCTTACAGCTATGGATCAGGGTTAAATTATTCTTACAGCTATGGATCAGGCTTAAATGATTCTTACAGCTATGGATCAGGGTTAAATGATTCTTACAGCTATGGATCAGGCTTAAATGATTCTTACAGCTATGGATCAGGGTTAAATTATTCTTACAGCTATGGATCAGGCTTAAATGATTCTTACAGCTATGGATCAGGCTTAAATGATTCTTACAGCTATGGATCAGGCTTAAATGTAGACACCTAGAGCTGCACCACTCATCAATACTCTCTGTGTGTGTCTGTCTGTGTGTGTGTGTGTGTGTGTGTGTGTGTGTCTGTGTGTCTGTGTGTCTGTGTGTCTGTCTGTGTGTGTGTGTGTCTGTTTGTCTGTCTGTCTGTCTGTCTGTCTGTCTGTCTGTCTGTCTGTCTGTCTGTCTGTCTGTCTGTCTGTCTGTCTGTCTGTCTGTCTGTCTGTCTGTCTGTGCTAATCAGAAAGGCCAGTTATGTTTATTGGGTTGGTAAGTGAAGAGACTGAACAAAGAGAGAAATGAGAACGAATCAGATGAGATCTGTTGCTTCGTTCATTACATTGTCTTTCCTTCATTTGTCTGGCTATTTTTGTTTTTACATATTCAGCATGTAAACACCACATTGTCTCATTAATGTCAAATCTTGCGTTTTCTCTCACAGATACACTACATCTACATCTACATCCGACATGTGGAGGCACCACGGTGCATCAATCAAAGATGGCCTTTCTCAATCCAACGCACAAGAAGGGTGTGTGTGTGTGTGTGTGTGTGTGTGTGTGTGTGTGTGTGTGTGTGTGTGTGTGTGTGTGTGTGTGTGTGTGTGTGTGTGTGTGTGTGTGTGTGTGTGTGTGTGTGTGTGTGTGTGTGCGTGCGTGCGTGCGTTCATGTGTGGTGTCATTGGTCTTCATCCTAACCCCATTAGAGTTAAATGAAGAGTGGATGTGTGGCTAGGCTCAGATGTCATCAACGATTAAAAGTGTGAGTGACAATAAGGTCTATCTTTCTATCTTTCTACATCTATCCCTATAGACTTCTATCTTTCTACATCTATCCCTATAGACTTCTATCTTTCTACATCTATCCCTATAGACTTCTATCTTTCTACATCTATCCCAGACTTCTATCTTTCTACATCTATCCCTATAGACTTCTATCTTTCTATATCTATCCCAGACTTCTATCTTTCTATATCTATCCCAATGGACTTCTATCTTTCTACATCTATCCCAGACTTCTATCTTTCTACATCTATCCCAGACTTCTATCTTTCTACATCTATCCCTATAGACTTCTATCTTTCTACATCTATCCCAGACTTCTATCTTTCTATATCTATCCCAGACTTCTATCTTTCTATATCTATCCCAATGGACTTCTATCTTTCTACATCTATCCCAGACTTCTATCTTTCTACATCTATCCCAGACTTCTATCTTTCTACATCTATCCCAGACTTCTATCTTTCTACATCTATCCCTATAGACTTCTATCTTTCTACATCTATCCCAGACTTCTATCTTTCTATATCTATCCCTATAGACTTGTAACGTTCGTCGTCTGAAGATGAGGAATCATCGGACCAAATCGCAGCGTGGTAAGTGTTCATGTTAATTTATTAAAACAGAACACTAAACAAAATAACAAAGAGAATGAAACGAAACGAAATAGTCCTGTCTGGTACAGACACAAAGACAGAAAACAACTACACACAAAACACAGGTGGGAAAAGGCTACCTAAGTATGGTTCTCAATCAGAGACAATGATAGACAGCTGCCTCTGATTGAGAACCACACCCGGCCAAACACATAGAAATAGAAAACATAGAACAAAAACATAGAATGCCCACCCCAACTCACGCCCTGACCAACCAAAATAGAGACATAAAAAGGATCTCTAAGGTCAGGGCGTGACAAGACTTCTATCTTTCTACATCTATCCCAGACTTCTATCTTTCTACATCTATCCCAGACTTCTATCTTTCTACATCTATCCCAGACTTCTATATTTCTATATCTATCCCTATAGACCTCTATCTTTCTACATCTATCCCAGACTTCTATCTTTCTACATCTATCCCAGACTTCTATCTTTCTACATCTATCCCAGATTTCTATATTTCTATATCTATCCCTATAGACTTCTATCTTTCTACATCTATCCCAATAGACTTCTATCTTTCTACATCTATCCCTATAGACTTCTATCTTTCTACATCTATCCCTATAGACCTCTATCTTTCTACATCTATCCCAATAGACCTCTATCTTTCTATATCTATCCCAGACTTCTATCTTTCTACATCTATCCTGGACTTCTATCTTTCTACATCTATCCCTACAGACTTCTATCTTTCTACATCTATCCCTATAGACTTCTATCTTTCTACATCTATCCCTATAGACTTCTATCTTTCTACATCTATCCCAGACTTCTATCTTTCTACATCTATCCCGATAGAGTATAATATTTTTGATTGTTTACCATACAATGCTATTATCATAATAGTACCTGCATTTTATATAAACTTCTCGCAATAATATACAGTATGCCTTCTACCTTTTGATAAACAAATAAACATATTACCTTTTATTGTTCGCTTTTATCATTAGTAAACTCACTTAAATGGTTATCTCTTGTTCTGTAGTCACTTTCATTGTCAGATGGACAAGAGAGAGAGAGAGTGGGAGAGATAGAGAGAGATAAAGAGAAGGCTAGAGATAGATAGAGAGGACAGGCTATCTATCTGGTGTTTTCATTCCAGCTAAACAATAAAGATAAGTGTTCTAAATGCCCGCTCGTCACTCAGTTCACAGACCTCCTCCCCCTCTCCATCTCTCTGTTCGCACCGGGTGAAATCCATCCCTCCATCTCTGCCTCTCTAAAATCCATTAGCTAACTCACCCCCTCACCTCCCCCTCTTATTGAACAGACTTATTACAGAGCGAGATAACTCCCCCGCCCCCGCCCCCACCTCTCATTAGCACAACGCACAGTAAATTACCAGCAGGAATTACTGTTGATTTACCAGGTCTTTCTGAATCAATGATCACACAGAGACTCCCATTGTTAAGTCACAGCAATGATTTCTGTGTGACAAGAGCACACACAAACACAAAGAAAACCTGACCTTCCAGAGAGATAGAACACACAGAGGATGGTCCTCTCCTAACGCTATGTGTTATTACTGGGCAGCAACGATACAACATATTGTTTACTGGCTTCACACTGCAGAAACTGACTGGTGTCAAACTGAAACTGACTGATGTCAAACTGAAACTGACTGGTGTCAAACTGAAACTGACTGGTGTCAAACTGAAACTGACTGGTGTCAAACTGAAACGGACTGGTGTCAAACTGAAACGGACTCCTTTTTCTCCTCCTCTCTCAGCTTTAGTCACATCCATTCTTCCTCGCTCAGCTTTAGTCACATCCATTCTTCCTCTCTCAGCTTTAGTCACATCCATTCTTCCTCTCTCAGCTTTAGTCACATCCATTCTTCCTCTCTCAGCTTTAGTCACATCCATTCTTCCTCTCTCAGCTTTAGTCACATCCATTCTTCCTCTCTCAGCTTTAGTCACATCCATTCTTCCTCTCTCAGCTTTAGTCACATCCATTCTTCCTCTCTCAGCTTTAGTCACCTCTATTTTTCCTCTCAGCTTTAGTCACCTCTATTTTTCCTCTCAGCTTTAGTCACCTCCGTTCTTCCTCTCTCAGCTTCAGGCTACACATCTATTCCAAATGTTATTACTACTCTTAAAATGTGGACAGAATTCCATCAATTCTGTGATTTCTCTATTCAAGGCCCTATATGTAATAATCACCTCTGAACTGGATTCAGCTTTTAGGATGTGGCAGAGAAATGGCCTTACTAAGTTGAATTACTTCTATATTGACGGCACCTTTGCCAATTTTGACAACCTCACTTTAAAATGTAATCTACCCCATTCAAGTTGATATACAGTAGGTATTTCCAAATCTGTCAGTTTATTCGCACTCAAAGCCCCACCTTTGCATTTCTACCACCCGGATTGGGTTTGGATGCCCTTTTGTTAACACCATTTCAACTAAAGGGACTCATATCATATATATTTTTTAATAGTAATGTCCCTTGATAACCCATCAATTAAAATCTGTTCTGAGTGGGAATAGGAACTTGGTGGAGAGATCTCTGAGGAAGTCTGGAAGAGTGCCTTACTCAGGGTAAATGAAAGCTCTTCTTGTGCCCGGCTCAACATTGTACAGTTAAGGTACAGTACTTAACTGTATCCATTTCAGTAATTCAAGATTATCCAGAATTCCACCCAATTTTGATGGTACATGTGACAGGTGTAAAAGCGGACTTGACCCGTATGTTCTGGTCCTTTCCATATCTGGTACATTACTGGTCATCTATATTCCAAACGCTTTCTGAAACATTTGATATAGAGTTGCAGCCCAGTGCAGAAATAACTATTTTTAAGGTACCAGAAGTCCTTCCCTGTCCAATAGACGACTAGATGCCATTGCTTTGCCTCCTTGTTAGTCCTCAGAAGGATTTTATTGTATTGAAAATCTGTCAATCCTCCGTTAGCCTTTCTTTGGCTAAAAGATTTAAGAGGTTACTGCTGTATAGACCTATAGGATCACCTTCCTCCAGATTAGTATACTTTTTGCTTTAGTTTATATATACGTAACTCAATGACTTTTAAAAATGTGTTTTAAGGCATTCTGGGTGGGGGGGTACAAAAATGGTTGATGGGGTAGGTCGGGCGGACAAACAATGTGCAATGTCTTAATGTTTTATCTAGCAAAAATATATAATTAAAAAAATTAAGAAAACCACACCTTTGTGTGTGTGTGTCTGTGTGTTTCGCTTCATGCTGAATCCAAGAGAAGCCGACTCCCTTGAGCCACACGAGTCACTACTCTAATTAAAATCATTAAGCCCCAGGACTAGTTTTGTCAAAGTGAACCCAGCATTAAGTCTGTAAACCCCATCATTCAATTGACCTCCCCTTACTGCTAACATCTCAGTGTTTTTACAACTCACTTTACTGTGTCAGCAGATAATCAGCTCTGTGACTAGATCCAACAACCCTTCCAGTGCTGAGACCACTGGCTACACTTATCCAGTCAGAACCCGATGGTACACACAAACACCGTCTAACGATCCCAGATTGCATTTCATTACTTCCTGGTCGATCTCCCTTTTTGCATTTCGGAACCCTGGAGTAACTGCGGAGACCCAGGAACACTGTGAGGTCTGCAGAATCCTCCGATCTGTCTTTTTAAACAAATTAATCCCATCACAGCCTCCTGAATTTAAATATGTAAACGATAAAAAACGGATCATTTTCTGCTAATAATTGTAAATGCATATGATGACTGAATTAATTGTGGTGGGCGTGCACAGTATGTGAATAATAACTCCAGAATCATCATTAACTAAAAGGTTTAGGAAGCTGGTCAATACGGTCTGGCTCTGGCTCCTTGTTCCTCATTGTGCTGAATTGACACCTGGTATGTAAAGTACATAATCACAGAGAACAATGAACATGGAATTATCACAGAGAACAATCACAGAGAACAATCACAGAGAACAATCACAGAGAACAATGAACATGGAATTATCATATTTCAACGTTCCAAAACCCGTTGGATAAACGTCAAATATCATCTTGAGCTGGTGAGATCAAGTTGTCGAGGACACAGAGAACTCTTCCCAAAACACAACATAGAACAGAGAGAAGGTCACAGACAAGAGGTCACTTTCATTTACAGTCATATTGTAAAAGTCCAAAAGTAATTTTACAGCAGAATTTTCATTAAAAAATGATAACAATCCATACAGTAGATTATATTTTAATGCACTTTCCCTAACTAACCAGCATATTCAGACACACCAGAGTGAAAAAAGACACCAGCTATTTGGTTTGGCTGTTCTTGTCTCCTCAATACAAAACTTTATAATTACGATGAAGCGCTGTACAAAGCAACGTTTCCAACTAGAGGTTAATTCATTTGAAACAGACACCAACCCCTCCTCAATCTGAACAGCATGGTGAAAGCTTCACGCCAACCCCTCCTCGATCTGAACAGCATGGTGAAAGCTTCACGCCAACCCCTCCTCGATCTGAACAGCATGGTGAAAGCTTCACACCAACCCCTCCTCGATCTGAACAGCACGGTGAAAGCTTCACGCCAACCCCTCCTCGATCTGAACAGCATGGTGAAAGCTTCACACCAACCCCTCCTCGATCTGAACAGCACGGTGAAAGCTTCACGCCAACCCCTCCTCGATCTGAACAGCATGGTGAAAGCTTCACGCCAACCCCTCCTCGATCTGAACAGCATGGTGAAAGCTTCACACCAACCCCTCCTCGATCTGAACAGCACGGTGAAAGCTTCACGCCAACCCCTCCTCAATCTGAACAGCATGGTGAAAGCTTCACACCAACCCCTCCTCGATCTGAACAGCACGGTGAAAGCTTCACGCCAACCCCTCCTCGATCTGAACAGCATGGTGAAAGCTTCACGCCAACCCCTCCTCAATCTGAACAGCATGGTGAAAGCTTCACACCAACCCCTCCTCGATCTGAACAGCATGGTGAAAGCTTCACGCCAACCCCTCCTCGATCTGAACAGCATGGTGAAAGCTTCACGCCAACCCCTCCTCGATCTGAACAGCATGGTGAAAGCTTCACGCCAACCCCTCCTCGATCTGAACAGCACGGTGAAAGCTTCACGCCAACCCCTCCTCGATCTGAACAGCATGGTGAAAGCTTCACGCCAACCCCTCCTCAATCTGAACAGCATGGTGAAAGCTTCACGCCAACCCCTCCTCGATCTGAACAGCATGGTGAAAGCTTCACGCCAACCCCTCCTCAATCTGAACAGCATGGTGAAAGCTTCACACCAACCCCTCCTCGATCTGAACAGCACGGTGAAAGCTTCACGCCAACCCCTCCTCGATCTGAACAGCACGGTGAAAGCTTCACACCAACCCCTCCTCGATCTGAACAGCACGGTGAAAGCTTCACACCAACCCCTCCTCGATCTGAACAGCATGGTGAAAGCTTCACGCCAACCCCTCCTCGATCTGAACAGCATGGTGAAAGCTTCACGCCAACCCCTCCTCAATCTGAACAGCATGGTGAAAGCTTCACACCAACCCCTCCTCGATCTGAACAGCATGGTGAAAGCTTCACGCCAACCCCTCCTCGATCTGAACAGCATGGTGAAAGCTTCACGCCAACCCCTCATCGATCTGAACAGCATGGTGAAAGCTTCACGCCAACCCCTTCTCGATCTGAACAGCATGGTGAAAGCTTCACGCCAGCCCTCCTCGATCTGAACAGCATGGTGAAAGCTTCACGCCAACCCCTCCTAGATCTGAACAGCATGGTGAAAGCTTCACGCCAACCCCTCCTCGATCTGAACAGCATGGTGAAAGCTTCACGCCAGCCCTCCTCGATCTGAACAGCATGGTGAAAGCTTCACGCCAACCCCTCCTCAATCTGAACAGCATGGTGAAAGCTTCACGCCAACCCCTCCTCAATCTGAACAGCACGGTGAAAGCTTCACACCAACCCCTCCTCGATCTGAACAGCACGGTGAAAGCTTCACGCCAACCCCTCCTCGATCTGAACAGCACGGTGAAAGCTTCACGCCAACCCTTCCTCGATCTGAACAGCACGGTGAAAGCTTCACGCCAACCCCTCCTTGATCTGAACAGCACGGTGAAAGCTTCACGCCAACCCCTCCTCGATCTGAACAGCATGGTGAAAGCTTCACGCCAACCCCTCCTCGATCTGAACAGCACGGTGAAAGCTTCACGCCAACCCCTCCTCGATCTGAACAGCACGGTGAAAGCTTCACGCCAACCCCTCCTCGATCTGAACAGCACGGTGAAAGCTTCACGCCAACCCCTCGATCTGAACAGCACGGTGAAAGCTTCACGCCAACCCCTCGATCTGAACAGCATGGTGAAAGCTTCACGCCAACCCCTCCTCGATCTGAACAGCATGGTGAAAGCTTCACGCCAACCCCTCCTCGATCTGAACAGCACGGTGAAAGCTTCACGCCAAGCCCTCCTCGATCTGAACAGCACGGTGAAAGCTTCACGCCAACCCCTCGATCTGAACAGCATGGTGAAAGCTTCACGCCAACCCCTCGCCAACCCCTCCTCAATCTGAACAGCATGGTGAAAGCTTCACGCCAACCCCTCCTCAATCTGAACAGCATGGTGAAAGCTTCACGCCAACCCCTCCTCGATCTGAACAGCATGGTGAAAGCTTCACGCCAACCCCTCCTCGATCTGAACAGCATGGTGAAAGCTTCACGCCAACCCCTCCTCAATCTGAACAGCATGGTGAAAGCTTCACGCCAACCCCTCCTCGATCTGAACAGCATGGTGAAAGCTTCACGCCAACCCCTCCTCGATCTGAACAGCATGGTGAAAGCTTCACGCCAACCCCTCCTCGATCTGAACAGCATGGTGAAAGCTTCACGCCAACCCCTCCTCGATCTGAACAGCATGGTGAAAGCTTCACGTCAACCCCTCCTCGATCTGAACAGCATGGTGAAAGCTTCACAACCAACCCCTCCTCGATCTGAACAGCATGGTGAAAGCTTCACGCCAACCCCTCCTCGATCTAAACAGCATGGTGAAAGCTTCACGCCAAGCCCTCCTCGATCTGAACAGCATGGTGAAAGCTTCACGCCAAGCCCTCCTCGATCTGAACAGCACGGTTAAAGCTTCACGCCAACCCCTCCTCGATCTGAACAGCACGGTGAAAGCTTCACGCCAACCCCTCCTCAATCTGAACAGCACGGTGAAAGCTTCACGCCAACCCCTCCTCGATCTGAACAGCACGGTGAAAGCTTCACACCAACCCCTCCTCGATCTGAACAGCACGGTGAAAGCTTCACGCCAACCCCTCCTCGATCTGAACAGCACGGTGAAAGCTTCACGCCAACCCCTCCTCGATCTGAACAGCACGGTGAAAGCTTCACGCCAACCCCTCCTCGATCTGAACAGCACGGTGAAAGCTTCACGCCAACCCCTCCTCGATCTGAACAGCACGGTGAAAGCTTCACGCCAACCCCTCCTCGATCTGAACAGCATGGTGAAAGCTTCACGCCAACCCCTCCTCGATCTGAACAGCATGGTGAAAGCTTCACGCCAACCCCTCCTCGATCTGAACAGCACGGTGAAAGCTTCACGCCAACCCCTCCTCGATCTGAACAGCACGGTGAAAGCTTCACGCCAACCCCTCCTCGATCTGAACAGCACGGTGAAAGCTTCACGCCAACCCCTCCTCGATCTGAACAGCACGGTGAAAGCTTCACGCCAACCCCTCCTCGATCTGAACAGCACGGTGAAAGCTTCACGCCAGCCCTCCTCGATCTGAACAGCACGGTGAAAGCTTCACGCCAACCCCTCCTCGATCTGAACAGCACGGTGAAAGCTTCACGCCAACCCCTCCTCGATCTGAACAGCACGGTGAAAGCTTCACGCCAACCCCTCCTCGATCTAAACAGCACGGTGAAAGCTTCACGCCAACCCCTCCTCGATCTGAACAGCACGGTGAAAGCTTCACGCCAAGCCCTCCTCGATCTAAACAGCATGGTGAAAGCTTCACGCCAAGCCCTCCTCGATCTAAACAGCATGGTGAAAGCTTCACGCCAAGCCCTCCTCGATCTAAACAGCATGGTGAAAGCTTCACGCCAAGCCCTCCTCGATCTGAACAGCATGGTGAAAGCTTCACGCCAACCCCTCCTCGATCTGAACAGCATGGTGAAAGCTTCACGCCAACCCCTCAATCTGAACAGCATGGTGAAAGCTTCACGCCAACCCCTCAATCTGAACAGCATGGTGAAAGCTTCACGCCAACCCCTCCTCGATCTGAACAGCATGGTGAAAGCTTCACGCCAACCCCTCCTCGATCTGAACAGCATGGTGAAAGCTTCACGCCAAGCCCTCCTCAATCTGAACAGCATGGTGAAAGCTTCACGCCAACCCCTCCTCGATCTGAACAGCATGGTGAAAGCTTCACGCCAGCCCTCCTCGATCTGAACAGCACAGTGAAAGCTTCACGCCAACCCCTCCTCGATCTGAACAGCACGGTGAAAGCTTCACGCCAACCCCTCCTCGATCTGAACAGCACGGTGAAAGCTTCACGCCAACCCCCGCCTCGATCTGAACAGCACGGTGAAAGCTTCACGCCAACCCCTCCTCGATCTGAACAGCACGGTGAAAGCTTCACGCCAACCCCTCCTCGATCTGAACAGCACGGTGAAAGCTTCACGCCAACCCCTCCTCGATCTGAACAGCACGGTGAAAGCTTCACGCCAACCCCTCCTCGATCTGAACAGCACGGTGAAAGCTTCACGCCAACCCCTCCTCGATCTGAACAGCACGGTGAAAGCTTCACGCCAACCCCTCCTCGATCTGAACAGCACGGTGAAAGCTTCACGCCAACCCCTCCTCGATCTGAACAGCACGGTGAAAGCTTCACGCCAACCCCTCCTCGATCTAAACAGCACGGTGAAAGCTTCACGCCAACCCCTCCTCGATCTGAACAGCACGGTGAAAGCTTCACGCCAACCCCTCCTCGATCTGAACAGCATGGTGAAAGCTTCACACCAACCCCTCCTCGATCTGAACAGCATGGTGAAAGCTTCACGCCAACCCCTCCTCGATCTGAACAGCATGGTGAAAGCTTCACGCCAACCCCTCCTCGATCTGAACAGCATGGTGAAAGCTTCACGCCAACCCCTCCTCGATCTGAACAGCACGGTGAAAGCTTCACGCCAACCCCTCCTCGATCTAAACAGCACGATGAAAGCTTCACGCCAACCCCTCCTCGATCTGAACAGCACGGTGAAAGCTTCACGCCAACCCCTCCTCGATCTGAACAGCACGGTGAAAGCTTCACGCCAACCCCTCCTCGATCTAAACAGCACGGTGAAAGCTTCACACCAACCCCTCCTCAATCTGAACAGCACGGTGAAAGCTTCACGCCAACCCCTCCTCAATCTGAACAGCACGGTGAAAGCTTCACGCCAACCCTCCTCGATCTGAACAGCACGGTGAAAGCTTCACGCCAACCCCTCCTCGATCTGAACAGCACGGTGAAAGCTTCACGCCAACCCCTCCTCGATCTGAACAGCACGGTGAAAGCTTCACGCCAACCCCTCCTCGATCTGAACAGCATGGTGAAAGCTTCACGCCAACCCTCCTCGATCTGAACAGCATGGTGAAAGCTTCACGCCAACCCCTCCTCGATCTGAACAGCATGGTGAAAGCTTCACGCCAACCCCTCCTCGATCTGAACAGCATGGTGAACGCTTCACGCCAAACCCTCCTCGATCTGAACAGCACGGTGAAAGCTTCACGCCAACCCCTCCTCGATCTGAACAGCACGGTGAAAGCTTCACGCCAACCCCTCCTCGATCTGAACAGCACGGTGAAAGCTTCACGCCAACCCCTCCTCGATCTGAACAGCACGGTGAAAGCTTCACGCCAACCCCTCCTCGATCTGACCAGCATGGTGAAAGCTTCACACCAACCCCTCCTCGATCTGACCAGCACGGTGAAAGCTTCACACCAACCCCTCCTCGATCTGAACAGCACGGTGAAAGCTTCACACCAACCCCTCCTCGATCTGAACAGCACGGTGAAAGCTTCACACCAACCCCTCCTCGATCTGAACAGCATGGTGAAAGCTTCACACCAACCCCTCCTCGATCTGAACAGCACGGTGAAAGCTTCACACCAACCCCTCCTCGATCTGAACAGCATGGTGAAAGCTTCACACCAACCCCTCCTCGATCTGAACAGCACGGTGAAAGCTTCACACCAACCCCTCCTCAATCTGAACAGCATGGTGAAAGCTTCACACCAACCCCTCCTCAATCTGAACAGCATGGTGAAAGCTTCACGCCAACCCCTCCTCGATCTAAACAGCATGGTGAAAGCTTCACGCCAACCCCTCCTCGATCTAAACAGCATGGTGAAAGCTTCACGCCAACCCCTCCTCAATCTGAACAGCATGGTGAAAGCTTCACGCCAACCCCTCCTCGATCTGAACAGCATGGTGAAAGCTTCACGCCAACCCCTCCTCGATCTGAACAGCATGGTGAAAGCTTCACGCCAACCCCTCCTCGATCTGAACAGCATGGTGAAAGCTTCACGCCAACCCCTCCTCAATCTGAACAGCATGGTGAAAGCTTCACGCCAACCCCTCCTCGATCTGACCAGCACGGTGAAAGCTTCACGCCAACCCCTCCTCGATCTGACCAGCACGGTGAAAGCTTCACGCCAGCACCTGACAACACCCAAGTCTATCAACAGGCAGTCTTCTGCGCAAAATTCTCAAGAACAGAAAGTCCGATTCTATGTCCGGCAACAGCTTGAAGACGCACAATGGACTGACAGAGAGAAAGATAGAGAAAAACAGACCAATAGAGAGAAAGGGAGAAAAACAGACCAATAGAGAGAAAGATAGAGAAAAACGGACCAATAGAGAGAAAGAGAGAAAAACAGACCAATAGAGAGAAAGAGAGAAAAACAGACCAATAGAGAGAAAGATAGAGAAAAACGGACCAATAGAGAGAAAGCTGGAGAAAAACGGACCAATAGAGAGAAAGAGAGAAAAACGGACCAATAGAGAGAAAGAGAGAAAGAGAGGAAAACAGACCAATAGAGAAAGATAGAGAAAAATGGACCAATAGAGAGAAAGAGAGAGAAAAACGGACCAATAGAGAGAAAGATAGAGAAAAACGGACCAATAAAGAGAAAGAGAGAAAAACAGACCAATAGAGAGAAAGAGAGAGAAAAACGGACCAATAGAGAGAAAGAGAGAAAAACGGACCAATAAAGAGAAAGATAAAAAAAACGGACCAATAGAGAGAAAGATAGAGGGAGAAGGAGAAGAAGAGGTGGAGGAGAGGGAGAGGAGGAAACGGTTGACTAAGGTGAATAAAGTGTTTGAGTGTGTGTAAATACTGTAAAGTGGTAACCAGGGTGGAGCATGGACTGATGTTTGGACTTTGGAGTTTAGATTAGAAAACGACAGTTGGTGGAAATCCAAACCAACTGCTATCAGAATAAGATGCTGCTCTTGGACATAACATTTAAAAAAACTTTTTCAAATCAGGAAAAACTAAACTTTTATTAACCTACAAATAAAAATAAATAAAATAGATAACATTTTGGGATGGGAAATAACAATGTCTAGACAATACAGCCCCAAACAAACTAAATACAAAATACAACATGTGAGATCACATTTACACAGTGGGTGACAAAACATAACTCTGTGACACTTTGACACTTATAAACTAACACAGAACAAGCTAGAATTAGGGTCAAGAAGCAATGCAAAATGTACACATCCAAAAGATAAATACATTATTTAAATGAGAACTTTATACAGAAATCACTGTTTTGTATCCAAATCCGTGGTTCTCATTTTTGCAAAGTATAGATGATGAGAGCTTGACAGTGAAATGACCATCTGTGTCGAGAGCTGCCTTAAGACATATTCATGTTTATATTATATTTAGAAGTATAACTTTGGTAAAACAAAGTAAAATAAATCAAATCATAAACCCATCATTTTTATATTTATAGACACAAATATATTACATAAATTGTAATTCTAATCTGATATTTCATCAAATGTGTTTTCTGATTGAAATTAAAAGGGAATTGCACATCTCTGATTCTATTTCTGTGATAAGTTAGCAGCAAAAATCTTTGTCAAAAGTTATTTCAGCTCAGTCTGTTTGAATCCTTTAAAAGGACAATCCACAGTTGAAACAATAACAAAGTATGGTCCCCGCCACCGTTTCAGTAAAAAGCTGAGAGATGGAGAAATGTAACCACTCTCAAATTCCTAGACATGGCTATGGATGCAAGGCATGACCATCCATGATATGGACATTATAATTTGAACTGTGTTTTGAGGCTATACAGTGTTTGTTTACAGTTACTAAATGTAAACTGATACAAGACAGCTTAGTTACAACCCATGTTAACTCCTATCCAGTCATGTCAGAGCAATCTACTTACATAAACCCTTATAACCAATCAGCATCAGTGTTGTTTGTATGTGTTACAGTCTGTAGGAAGGCATACAATAGATCTAACTTAAACATTATACCAATAAATACACATACAAATAAATGCTTTTGTCATGAGGTCTGTACTATTGTCACTCAATTGTGATGTGGACACGGTCATGAGGCATCTTACAGTCCTTCCTCAATTAAATTACATTAAATTCAGTTTGATTAAATTAAGTTTGATTCAATTCAATTTAAATAACTGTATTATTCGACTCCAAGGTGTGTCTGAGAAGGTTCACAAGTTCACCAGGAAGGAAATGACATCAACAAATGTTATGTTTGTCGTTTTCTTCTTCCTTCTTCCTTCCAATGAGATTCCTTCTAGAAAGGCCTGAGTTTAACCATTTTGAGTTCAGTGTTCTGTTCAGGTCCAGAGGGTTTGAGTGTGACACAGAGACACGTCAGACATGTTCTCTCCCTGTCAACATTCCCAAATTTTCAACGTTCACAGATCTACATGGATGGATCAATCATCCCGGGAATCACTGTTCGTGGGAAGAGAGGAAAAGGAGTGAGACAGAGACAGAGAGAAAGAAAGAGAGAGAAACAGAGAGAGAGAGAAACACACAGAGAGAAAGGTCAGTCTGTGTTTCATCCGTCATCAGAACAGTCACATAACGGCAAATGTGTTCCAGCATCTGGTGTACAAAGATATCTCTCTCTCTCTCATCCCCCTTTCCCCTCTCACTTTCTCTCTCTCTCTCTCTCACCCCCTCAAAACCAAAACATCCCTCTGTGTTTCCGCCAACTTGGAACACAGGCTGCAGTTGAAACAGCCTTCCACTCTCGTTGTGTTTTCAGAATCTCTTCATGCTATGCTGTGATCTAACCAGCTCTTCCAAGACTATGTCCCATGAGCCCCAATCCCCTATGTAGTGCACTACACATGGCCAAGTAGTGCACTATGTAGAGAATAGGGTGCCATTTAAGGCCTGTTAACTGTAACCCTTTGGATTGCGTTCACTAGCGTACCACACACTCCTGCACGGGCTCTGTTTAATTTTTAATGGTTTGTTTGGATATATTTTAGAGGTTATTTATAAGAAAATATGTATAAAACCCATATGAACTGTATTCATGATTAATAATTCTATTACACAAAATGTCTGATATAACACATGCCTTATTTTATTTCCCTGTATAGTTCAAATCAGGATTATGTCTCTATTGCCACTCATTCCCATTAGACTGGTTTGTGTTTCTGCTGATCAATACGGCCCCAGGAAACTGCGGTACGCCACCGATTCTGCTGCCTTATCGTGTGCTTCTCTCTCATAGTGCCAACATGAAGTGATGACAGATGAGACAGGAAAAAGTTAAAATAAATAGGCTCATGGTTAATAGACGTTGTTTTTGATTGGAGTCATGTGTGTGGTTTTGATGTGTCAATAGATTTAGATTGGAATCATGTGTGGTTTTGATGTGTCAATAGATTTAGATTGGAGCCATGTGTGTGGTTTCGATGTGTCAATAGATTTAGATTGGATTCCTGTGTGGTTTTGATGTGTCAATAGATTTAGATTGGAGTCATGTGTGTGGTTTTGATGTGTCAATAGATTTAGATTGGAGTCATGTGTAGTTTCGATGTGTCAATAGATTTAGATTGGATTCCTGTGTGGTTTTGATGTGTCAATAGATTTAGATTGGAGTCATGTGTGTGGTTTTGATGTGTCAATAGATTTAGATTGGATTCCTGTGTGGTTTTGATGTGTCAATAGATTTAGATTGGAGTCATGTGTGTGGTTTTGATGTGTCAATAGATTTAGATTGGAGTCATGTGTAGTTTCGATGTGTCAATAGATTTAGATTGGATTCCTGTGTGGTTTTGATGTGTCAATAGATTTAGATTGGAGTCATGTGTGTGGTTTTGATGTGTCAATAGATTTAGATTGGAGTCATGTGTGGTTTTGATGTGTCAATAGATTTAGATTGGAGTCATGTGTGGTTTTGATGTGTCAATAGATTTAGATTGGAGTCATGTGTGTGGTTTTGATGTGTCAATAGATTTAGATTGGATTCCTGTGTGGTTTTGATGTGTCAATAGATTTAGATTGGAGTCATGTGTGTGGTTTTGATGTGTCAATAGATTTAGATTGGAGTCATGTGTGGTTTTGATGTGTCAATAGATTTAGATTGGAGTCATGTGTGGTTTTGATGTGTCAATAGATTTAGATTGGAGTCATGTGTGTGGTTTTGATGTGTCAATAGATTTAGATTGGAGTCATGTGTGTGGTTTTGATGTGTCAATAGATTTAGATTGGAGTCATGTGTGTGGTTTTGATGTGTCAATAGATTTAGATTGGAGTCATGTCTGGTTTTGATGTGTCAATAGATTTAGATTGGAGTCATGTGTGGTTTTGATGTGTCAATAGATTTAGATTGGAGTCATGTCTGGTTTTGATGTGTCAATAGATTTAGATTGGAGTCATGTCTGGTTTTGATGTGTCAATAGATTTAGATTGGAGTCATGTGTGGTTTTGATGTGTCAATAGATTTAGATTGGAGTCATGTGTGTGGTTTTGATGTGTCAATAGATTTAGATTGGAGTCATGTGTGGTTTTGATGTGTCAATAGATTTAGATTGGAGTCATGTCTGGTTTTGATGTGTCAATAGATTTAGATTGGAGTCATGTGTGTGGTTTTGATGTGTCAATAGATTTAGATTGGAGTCATGTGTGTGGTTTTGATGTGTCAATAGATTTAGATTGGAGTCATGTGTGTGGTTTTGATGTGTCAATAGATTTAGATTGGAGTCATGTGTGTGGTTTTGATGTGTCAATAGATTTAGATTGGAGCCATGTGTGTGGTTTCGATGTGTCAATAGATTTAGATTGGATTCCTGTGTGGTTTTGATGTGTTAATAGATTTAGATTGGAGCCATGTGTGTGGTTTTGATGTGTCAATAGATTTAGATTGGAGTCATGTGTGGTTTTGATGTGTCAATAGATTTAGATTGGAGTCATGTGTGTGGTTTTGATGTGTCAATAGATTTAGATTGGAGTCATGTGTGGTTTTGATGTGTCAATAGATTTAGATTGGAGTCATGTGTGTGGTTTTGATGTGTCAATAGATTTAGATTGGAGTCATGTGTGGTTTTGATGTGTCAATAGATTTAGATTGGAGTCATGTGTGTGGTTTTGATGTGTCAATAGATTTAGATTGGAGTCATGTGTGTGGTTTTGATGTGCCAATAGATTTAGATTGGAGTCATGTGTGTGGTTTTGATGTGTCAATAGATTTAGATTGGAGTCATGTGTGGTTTTGATGTGTCAATAGATTTAGATTGGAGCCATGTGTGTGGTTTCGATGTGTCAATAGATTTAGATTGGATTCCTGTGTGGTTTTGATGTGTTAATAGATTTAGATTGGAGCCATGTGTGTGGTTTTGATGTGTCAATAGATTTAGATTGGAGTCATGTGTGGTTTTGATGTGTCAATAGATTTAGATTGGAGTCATGTGTGTGGTTTTGATGTGTCAATAGATTTAGATTGGAGTCATGTGTGGTTTTGATGTGTCAATAGATTTAGATTGGAGTCATGTGTGTGGTTTTGATGTGTCAATAGATTTAGATTGGAGTCATGTGTGGTTTTGATGTGTCAATAGATTTAGATTGGAGTCATGTGTGTGGTTTTGATGTGTCAATAGATTTAGATTGGAGTCATGTGTGTGGTTTTGATGTGCCAATAGATTTAGATTGGAGTCATGTGTGTGGTTTTGATGTGTCAATAGATTTAGATTGGAGTCATGTGTGGTTTTGATGTGTCAATAGATTTAGATTGGAGTCATGTGTGGTTTTGATGTGTCAATAGATTTAGATTGGAGTCATGTGTGTGGTTTTGATGTGTCAATAGATTTAGATTGGAGTCATGTGTGTGGTTTTGATGTGTCAATAGATTTAGATTGGAGTCATGTGTGTGGTTTTGATGTGTCAATAGATTTAGATTGGAGCCATGTGTGTGGTTTCGATGTGTCAATAGATTTAGATTGGAGTCATGTCTGGTTTTGATGTGTCAATAGATTTAGATTGGAGTCATGTGTGTGGTTTTGATGTGTCAATAGATTTAGATTGGAGTCATGTGTGTGGTTTTGATGTGTCAATAGATTTAGATTGGAGTCATGTGTGGTTTTGATGTGTCAATAGATTTAGATTGGAGTCATGTGTGTGGTTTTGATGTGACTGGTATTATAGACAGTGAAGAACATAGTCAGTTGGTTTTCTTCTAATCAACCTCTCCCCTTAACTTCCCTTATGCTCCCTCTCAAACCCTACCTTTATCAACCTCTCCCCTTAACTTCCCTTATGCTCCCTCTCAAACCCTACCTCAATCAACCTCTCCCCTTAACTTCCCTTAAAATCTGTCGTTCTACCCCTGAACAAGGCAGTTAACCCAGCGTTCCTAGGCCGTCATTGAAAATAAGAATGTGTTCTTAACTGACTTGCCTAGTTAAATAAAGGTCAAATAAAATAAATAAATAAATAAAATATTCTCCCTCTCAAACCCTACCTTAATCAACCTCTCCCCTTACTTCCCTTATGCTCCCTCTCAAACCCTACCTTTATCAACCTCTCCCCTTCTCGTATGCTCCCTCTCAAACCCTACCTTAATCAACCTCTCCCCTTACTTCCTTATGCTCCCTCTAAAACCTTACCTTAATCAACCTCTCCCCTTAACTTCCTTATGCTCCCTCTAAAACCTTACCTTAATCAACCTCTCCCCTTAACTTCCTTATGCTCCCTCTAAAACCTTACCTTAATCAACCTCTCCCCTTAACGTCCTTATGGTCCCTCTCAAACCCTACCTTTTTTCTCTCCCTCCCCTCCTCACCCCTGTTCTCATCCCCCTCCTTCCCCATGACACCGAGGCTATATCCTCACTCCCCCACCCCCTTTATACGGAGACCACAGAGGGATTCCTGTCCTGCTCCACTCCACTAATTCTCTGCTTAAGTCCTAAGTGTCTCCAGCTCTGTGGGATTAAAGAAGGAGCTGTGTGTGTGTGATTCTGTGTTTCTGTGTGTCTGAGCAGCACACCGATGGACAGGTAACTGTGTAGAGGGGAAGAGAGGAAAAGAGGAAGAGAGAGAGGGAGAAGAGAGGGAGAGAGGGAGAGAGGAAGAGAGGGAGAGATGAGAGAGAAGAGAGGAGAAAGAAGAGAGGAAGAGAGGAGAGAGGGAGAGAGAACCTCTATCAACCTGTATGGACCTTCTGGTAGACTAAAACAATGGATAGACCTTATGGCAGACTAAAACAATGGATAGACCTTATGGTAGACTAAAGCAGTGGATAGACCTTATGGCAGACTAAAGCAGTGGATAGACCTTATGGCAGACTAAAGCAGTGGATAGACCTTATGGCAGACTAAAGCAGTGGATAGACCTTATGGCAGACTAAAGCAGTGGATAGACCTTATGGCAGACTAAAGCAGTGGATAGACCTTATGGCAGACTAAAGCAGTGGATAGACCTTATGGCAGACTAAAGCAGTGGATAGACCTTATGACAGACTAAAGCAGTGGATAGACCTTATGGCAGACTAAAGCAGTGGATAGACCTTATGGCAGACTAAAGCAGTGGATAGACCTTATGGCAGACTAAAGCAGTAGATAGACCTTATGGCAGACTAAAGTAGTAGATAGACCTTATGGCAGACTAAAGCAGTGGATAGACCTTATGGCAGACTAAAGCAGTGGATAGACCTTATGGCAGACTAAAGCAGTGGATAGACCTTATGGCAGACTAAAGCAGTGGATAGACCTTATGGCAAACTAAAGCAGTGGATAGACCTTATGGTAGACTAAAGCAGTGGATAGACCTTATGGCAGACTAAAGCAGTGGATAGACCTTATGGCAGACTAAAGCAGTGGGTAGACCTTATGGCAGACTAAAGCAGTGGATAGACCTTATGGCAGACTAAAGCAGTGGATAGACCTTATGGCAGACTAAAGCAGTGGATAGACCTTATGGCAGACTAAAGCAGTAGTTCCCACATGATTCACTGTTTCCCTGCTGTGACCAACCTGAAGGATTTAGTTTTTTTTCGTATGACCCACAAAGTCAACACAACACTTCAGCCTCTCTGAAGGGCTAAACCTTAAAGCTATTTTCAGCTAGCTTAGTATTAGCCACAACACACCACTGGCTTCCTCTGATCATATGAGAAACAACTGGACTAGAGGAAGACAAATACAGAGAAAGGGAAGTCCCGTGGACAAGGAAAAGAGGAGAAAACCCCCTGTGGAGAGGGAGTGATGGAGGGTGGAGTGAACCAATATAATCAACAGAAAAGAGGGAGGAGAAGAGAAGGTTTGATGGGTGATTAAATGAAGAAAGAGAGAGAGAGAGATAACATACTTCAGGAGAAGGCCAGACCCTGAAGAGAGCTGGAGGGGGAGTCCACAAAAGACTGATCTACTGGAGGGGAGGAAGAGAGGGAGATAGAAAGAGGGGGGGGGGGGGGGGGGGGGACAAAGAGGGGAAATTGGGAGAGAAGGGTAAAGAAAACCACAACATTATTATAAAAGGGGATGGGGGTATCGAGAGAGGTATAGAGTTGGCTTGACTCTAGCTAACTCATCAACAGGCCATAGACTAATTGGCTAACTTTCCATAGACTAATTACTGCCTCGCTAGCATGTTAACTAGCCAACATGCTAGCTTACCTTGCAGTCCGTTAGCAATAGTGCTGGTGCAGGTGAGTGGAGGGGAGGTCTGCGGCCGTATAACGGGGGCGAAGGCGCTCTTCTGTTTGACCGCAGCAGACACCATGTTGGCCGGAGAGAAGGAGAAGATGCCTGAAGAACTACTGCAATTAGAGGGAAGATTGGTGGTGGAGGCCATGGTGGGACTGGAGGGAACGACTGGAGGAGAGAGAAAGATAGAGAGGAGGAGGGAGAGTGGGGAGGCAGGAGGAGAGAGAGTGAGAGAGGAGGGATAGGTAGGAGAGAGGGGGGGGGGGGAGAGGGGGGGAGGGAGAGAGAGAGAGGGAGAGAGAGAAGGGGCAGGGAGGAGGGAGAGGTTTGAGGGGGAGGGCAGGAAAGAAAGGAGGAACGAGGAGGATAGATGCAGGATTAGAGAGAGGGACGGGAACAGAGGAGGGGGAGGCGAGAGGAACAGAAGGGGACTGGTCAACAGATGACAACAGGAGGGATAACAGGACTCAGTTCAGCTGTTATAGATCTTACAGACAACAGGACTCAGTTCAGCTGTTATAGATCTTACAGACAACAGGACTCAGTTCAGCTGTTATAGATCTTACAGACAACAGGACTCAGTTCAGCTGTTATAGATCTTACAGACAACAGGACTCAGTTCAGCTGTTATAGATCTTACAGACAACAGGACTCAGTTCAGCTGTTATAGATCTTACAGACAACAGGACTCAGTTCAGCTGTTATAGATCTTACAGACAACAGGACTCAGTTCAGCTGTTATAGATCTTACAGACAACAGGACTCAGTTCAGCTGTTATAGATCATACAGACAACAGGACTCAATTCAGCTGTTATAGGTCATACAGACAACAGGACTCAGTTCAGCTGTTATAGATCATACAGACAACAGGACTCAGTTCAGCTGTTATAGGTCATACAGACAACAGGACTCAGTTCAGATGTTATAGATCTTACAGACAACAGGACTCAGTTCAGCTGTTATAGGTCATACAGACAACAGGACTCAGTTCAGCTGTTATAGATCTTACAGACAACAGGACTCAGTTCAGCTGTTATAGATCATACAGACAACAGGACTCAATTCAGCTGTTATAGGTCATACAGACAACAGGACTCAGTTCAGCTGTTATAGATCATACAGACAACAGGACTCAGTTCAGCTGTTATAGGTCATACAGACAACAGGACTCAGTTCAGATGTTATAGATCTTACAGACAACAGGACTCAGTTCAGCTGTTATAGATTTTACAGACAACAGGACTCAGTTCAGCTGTTATAGATCATACAGACAACAGGACTCAGTTCAGCTGTTATAAATCATACAGACAACAGGACTCAGTTCAGCTGTTATAGATTTTAAAGATAACCCAGTAGACTGGGAACATTCCCAGAACATTAGCTAAGATTCCCATTAAATTCTAGTTATGGCTTTATTTAAAAGTTATGATAACATTTATTTTTATTTTTTATTTTTACTTTTTAAATTAAATATCCTTGGAATGTTCTCCTAACATTCACTAAAATGTTGTGCACAACATCTGTAACAACCACCACATAACATTCCCATAAAGTTGTTATTAGGTTTCCTGGTAATGTAATAACACAATATACCAGTAATGTTTTCCCAGCAAACCAAAATTGTTTCTGTGAAAGTTCCCAGAACATTCGCTAGGTTGAAGCAAATGTTCTCATAACACCAAACTATCCAGTCAAGCTGATGATTATACAATGTTTTTATCAAACGTTCGCCTGATGTTGCAAAATGGTTGTTTAGTCTGCTCTTTAATGGTTCCCCGAATGTTTCATTAGGTTGTGCTAACAGCCTGGTGGGAACATCATGGGGACATCACAAAATATATCTTCCCAAAACACAAAACACTGTCCAGTAATGCGGTTGATTCACACTGTTTATTTTAGGGGACAAAAAACATTCACCTGATGTTACAAGATCGTTCCTAGAACACATTTAATCTGTTCTTTAATGGTTCCCAGAATGTTTATTTAGGTTATGGGAACGTTGTGGTGATATGACGAGAGATAGGTTCCCAAAACACTACAACTGTTCAGTTGTGCTGACAGTCAGTTAATGTTTGTATCACGGTGTACAAAACGTTCCTTTGATGTTGCAAGAATGTTGACGGAGCAGCCTTTTTGAGTTCTTTAAAGGTTCCCAGAACATTTCATGAGGTTATGGGAACAGTGTGGGTATATTACAAGACATAGGTTCCCAAAACACAAAATACCCTCAGTTACATTTTATTGCTCTGCCTGTCCAAATGGCAGCCTATATAGTACACATGACAGCCTATATAGTACACATGGCAGCCTATATAGTACACATGGCAGCCTATATAGTACAAATGGCAGCCTATATAGTACACATGGCAGCCTATATAGTGCTCTACCTTCGACCAGGCCACATAGGGCAGTATGTAGGCAATAGAGTGCCATTTTGGATGCAACCATAGTCCACTTATGAAGGAGGCCTAACAAATCAATTAATGACAACTGGAAGTAGTAAGCCGGCCAGCAGGAAGGTATTGATCAAAAGTGTCTGCATAGTGTGTGTGTGTGTGTGTGTGTGTGTGTGTGTGTGTGTGTGTGTGTGTGTGTGTGTGTGTGTGTGTGTGTGTGTGTGTGTGTGTGTGTGTGTCTCTGTGTGTCTGTGTGTCTGTGTTTGATTGAAAGTGTCTGCTGTCATCGCTGGTCCATTTGAGTATGTTAAAATACGCGTTAACATTCAAGAGAATTAAAGAGCTGGAATTGAATTGCTTCTCCTGCAATTCATTTATTGATTTAATTAAGCGTCTTTAATGTAGGGGGGAGGAGGAGAGATAATGAGAACAGCCATTATAGACAGCTGGGGGAGGAGGAGAGAGAATGAGAACAGCCATTATAGACATAAAGGACACTCTTAAAGAAACCAATGGTCTTTCACCGCCCCTTTCTTTTTCATTGTACATTTCTCTCATCTATAGCTCTCTCTTTTTATCGTAGGGCATAGCATGTAGGGCACAGGGTATAGTGTGGAGGGTTCATTGTGGCACTCAATGGTATAGCGTACATAGTGTGGAGGTTTTAGTGTGTAGTGTGGACAGTGTAGTGTGGTACTCACTAGCGTAGGGTGAGTTGGTGGCTGACCCGTTGAGGAAGTTGGGTGAGGTTCCTAGCGTGGTCATGCCAGAGTCAGTGTAGCCGTTCATGCTAGTGGAAACAGAGCTGTAGCTGGTCTGCTGTGGAGTGGTGCTGGGGACATAACCATGAGGAGATGCACTGCTGCTACTCCTACTGTAACCTAGAGGTAGGAAGGGAGAGGGGAGACAGGAGAGAGAGGGGGAGAGGGGAGGAGAGAGAGCGAGAGAGGAGGGGGAAGAGAGTGATACAGAGAGGAGGTGGGGATGGGGGGAAGAGAGAGGAGAGACAGAGAGAGAGAGAATTAAGAAAGAGAGAGATAAATAAAGAGAAAAAAGAGACAGAGAGAACGAGACAAAAAAGTAGTTTTCATACATTACACAAAACCATTTAACTTCCTGGTTCCTATATTTTAGCTCACCCTGATTGGCTGTCTGTGTGACCTCTGACCCGGGGAAGGAGTTGACGGCCATCATGCTGGCGTGGACGGAGCCGCTGCCTAACAGCTGGTTGTGGCCGCGTGGCACCGTCGTATACAACACCTCTGCCATGTCAGCTGCCCGCTTCAGAATCATCTCCTGACAGAGAGAGGCATGTTAGATCCCATTTAATGGAATAGAAAATAATATAATTAAATGCAATAGAGTTCTTCTATAAGGCTGAGTTGTTTATTTTCTTCTAACTACGTCTCTCAAAGAGTACAGTGTGTAAAGTCAGAACAGTCACTGCCTGTCACCAAGGGAGTACCCCAAGGCTCGATCCTAGGCCCCACCCTCTTCTCAATTTACATCAGCAACATAGCTCAGGCAGTAGGAAGCTCTCTCATCCATTTATATGCAGATGATACAGTCCTATACTCAGCAGAACCCTCCCTGGATTTTATCTTAAACGCTCCACAACAAAGCTTTCTTAGTGTCCAACAAGCTTTCTCTACCCTTAGTGTTATTCGGAACACCTCCAAAACAAAGGTCTTGTGGTTCTATAAGAAGAGTGCCCCCCTCCCCACAGGTGTGACTACTACCTCTGAGGGTTTAGAGCTTGATACATGTACCTCATACATGTACTTGGGAGTATGGCTAGATAGTACCCTGTCCTTCTCTAAGCACATATCCAAGCTGCAGGCTAAGGTTAAATCTAGACAGTCCCCAAAGCACACACATCTCTGGGTCACTCCTCTTTTCAGTTCGCTGCAGCTAGCGACTGGAACGAGCTGGACAGTTTTATCTCTACATTCAAAGACTCAGTCATGGACAGTCTTACTGACAGTTGTGGCTGCTTCACGTGATGTATTGTTGTCTCTACCTTTTTGCCCTTTGTGCTGTTGTCTGTGCCTAACAATGTTTGTACCCTGCTGTGTTGTCATGTGTTGCTGCCATGTTGTGTTGCTACCATGTTGTGGTGTTGTCTTAGGTCTCTCTTTAAATCAAATCAAACTTTATTTGCCACATGCGCCGAACACAACAAGTGTAGACCTTACCGTGAAATGCTTACTTACAAGCCCTTAACCAACAGTGCAGTTCAAGAAGAAGAAAATATTTACCAAGTAGGCTAAGATAAAAAATAATAATAAAAAGTAACACAATAAGAATAACAATAACGAGGCTATATACAGGGGGCACCGGTACACCGGTAATCTGTACATGTAGGTGGGGGCGAACTGACTATGCACAGGTAACAAACAAACAGCTAAAAGAGAAGGAAGATGGAGGACTCAAAGTAGTTATGTAGAGCACCTCAAGATAAAAACGTAATATTCAATATCGGTAAGTTAGACTAAATATTAGCACTACACAATCTGGTGGGTAATAACCTTCAATCTGGATAATAACACAAAACAAATCTTAAGACTAGAGAAATTTATCGACAAATATTACGAAAACAAGCAACACCCAAACATGACGGAGAGTAAGACAGGGGAACCTATTTCAAAACGAAAGACACAGACGATTTCATATTTTCACCACCGGGAATGGTAAAGGTCGAAACCGATCTGATAAAATCAATAAATGACAAACTGGGTATACTTGAACTAGTCAGTAAGGATATAAAAGAGTTGAAGGCAAGCCTCGAGATGAGTGATGAAAAAGCTGCGACATTGGAGAAAGACACAAACAAGCTAAAAGAGACAGTCAATAAGATTGAAACCGAAGTGAATGAACTTAAAAAGGAGAACATCGTTCTGAGAGAAGCCTTACTTGACATACAGACTAGATCCTTGAGATGGAATCTGGTACTTACAGGTATCTAAGAGAAAGAAGGAGAAGTTCCTGAATCTGTAGTTAGAGAGTTCATCCTTACAGAGCTTCAGATTCCACGCGAAGCTATCGACAAAATCCAACTCGGGCCGAGGTATGAACGCCCAATCGTTGCCAAATTTGCTTTCTTTAAAGATAAAATAATGGTTAAAAGCCTGGGTAAAAGACTTGCTGGCACGAAAATTGCCATGAATGACCAGTTCCCGAAGGAAATTGCAGAATGGCGTAAAGTTCTGTATCCAATTTTCAAGGAAAATCGATTAAAAGGGAAACGAGTAGCTCTCGTCGTCGATAAACTATATATTGATAACCAGTTGTTCAGAGAAACAAAGACTACTCCATGGCTATTTTAAAAATTACAAAGTTCTTATAGACGAGGAAAATAATGAAACACAATTCTAGCCCGGTTATGGATTGTAATAATACAACAAAAAATACAGCTTTTCTATATATCTTCAAATATAACTAATTGGAACACAAAAGCACTAATTCAACATGGTGAAGATAAACACTCAGCAAACAGAAGGCACAGTATGTGTGGATGGTGGGGTGTGTGTTTCTTGGTGTTTGGGAACGTGTGGCGTTGAGTGAGAAAGGAAATGGTTGCATATCCCAGAACCAATGTATTGCTGTGAGCGGGGGTGTGAGAGAGCTTTCAATGTTGTTCAGATGATGGATATACTTTTGATAATGAATTATAAATCTTATTTATTTATTTAATTATTGTCCTGTCATGGTGGAACAGCATTTTAAAATAAATTATACATTTAACTTATTTATTGTCCTATCATGGGGAACTACATTTTTTAAATGAATTATACATCTAATTTATTTATTTATGATCCTATATTGATGGAACGGTCCACAACCCTATACCCTAGACACCCACCTGAATGACCCAGATACTAAGGAGAAGTCCCTAACTGTTTTATGGGCCTGCTGTAAGCGGTCTGTATGCAGCCAAAATACGGTCCGAGACCTAGAGCAGCACTGCCCCCTCAAGATTCTGAGCCTGCTTGGCAGGGTTGGTCCTGCAAAGCCAAAGCCCCCTAAAGGGAGAGCATACTATACAAGGACATTCTCAAAGCTGCTAATGAGAACCTTGACGACCTTGTACCTAGCCGGGGGGGATTCCGGTGGGGTGCCCCCACCCAGGCAGTGGCAGTGCTGGCAACACTAGCTGCAGTAACCCAAGGGGAGGGGGTCACACTCGGACATTCAGAGAGGGGGCATATTATTGTGGCCCTGGTGGCACAAAATCAAAAGTCTGACTGCATGGAGATGCTTGGGAATATGGTCAATACGGGGGACCGTGTAATGGGTGTTTCATCCATTACATCCATCATCTAGGACGTGACAATGGTTAATCAAATCTACCCATTTCTGGCCATTTTTTTGCACAGTTTTGCAGGCCTTCTCATACAGCTGCAACTGTATATGCATTCGTAAATCAAGACCTTTCTTGTGTTGGACTCTGGGATGTTGCAACTGTTGAGAATGTGAGCCTATGGTTGTGTGGGGGAGAGGGGTTGAGTGTGTGTGAGTGTGTATGAGTGTGTGTGTATGAGTGTGTGTGTGTGTGTGTGTGTGTGTGTGTGTGTGTGTGTGTGTGTGTGTGTGTGTGTGTGTGTGTGTGTGTGTGTATGAGTGTGTGGGTGTATGTGTGTATCCCACAACTGTTGCGAGGGAGCAAAAGATGTTAGGGACAATATAGGATGATTCACAATAATTGTTTGCTAATATAATACTTGCTTGCAATGTAATTTTGGTAATGGCAAGACTGGTGAGAGGTAAAATCCTTTGCATAAATTGCCTACATTAATACAAATATTAATAGCTAATTATGGAAAATAAGATAAACAGGATTTTTAAAACATGTACAGTGGGGAGAACAAGTATTGGATACACTGCCGATTTTGCAGGTTTTCCTACTTACAAAGCATGTAGAGGTCTGTAATTTTTATCATAGGTACACTTCAACTGTGAGAGACGGAATCTAAAACAAAAATCTAGAAAATCACATTGTATGATTTTTAAGTAATTAATTTGCATTTTATTGCATGACATAAGTATTTGATCACCTACCAACCAGTAAGGGGACCGAATGCGGTCGGATCATCACATAATTGGCATATATATTACTCTTACAGAATTTCCACGTGGGCGAGGATATTGGAAATTTAATCAAAGCCTACTAGATGAAAAATTGTTTATAACTAGGACATAAAAATGTATAACTGACTTTTTCAGACATAACATAGGTACAGCAGATCCCCTTATTGTATGGGACACTTTTAAATGTGCCTTTAGAGGCCATGCAATTCAGTACTCATCTATAAAACAAAAGCAATTTAGATTAAAAGAGTCCATATTAACAAAGCAAATTGAAGGACAAACAGTACAGTTAGATAGCAATAAAAACTGTACCATAGAGGCACAGAATAAGTTAGAGGAAAAACAAAAAGAAATGTAGGAACTGATTAAAGAAAGATCCTGTGTAATATATTATAAAAATAAAGCCAACTGGATGGAATATGGGGAAAAATGCACCAAATTATTTTTCAATCTTCAAAATAGAAATTCTACCAATTTGTTTTTATAGAAACTTGTTACAAATGATGGAGTCACGCATGAATCACCGAATGATATTTTGAAAGAGGAAGTAAAGTACTTTAAGAATATGTTTTCGTTTCAGTCTCCTCCATCTCCACTAACCGAAGTTAATTGTATGGATTTTTTTCCTAATAATAATGTAAAATTAACATCTGTACAGGAAGACTCATGTGAAAGCCAAATTACAGAGGAGGAACTTCTTGATGCAATTAAAGCCTTTAAGGCTGGGAAAACTCCAGGGCTGGATGGCATACCAGTTGAAGTATACCAAACTTTTTTTGACATACTCAGAGGACCATTATTAGCTTGTTTTAACCACTCCTATATAAATGGTAGATTATCGGACACGCAACAAGAAGGTCTGATATCTTTTTTACTGAAACAGTACCAAAGTGGTATATATAAAGATCCAGTCCATTAAAAAAATTGGAGGCCTCTTACACTTCAGTGTTGTGATGCTAAAATTCTACCTAAATGCTTGGCGCATAGAATTGAAAAAGTATTGTCAGATATTATTGATCCTAATCAGACAGGTTTTTTACATGGACAATACATTGGAGATAATATAAGACAAGTACTGGAAACAATAGAATACTATGAAATATCGGGGACACCAGGCCTGGTTTTCATAGCTGATTTTGAAAAGGCTTCTGATAAAGTATGACTGGAGTTTAAATATAAATGCCTAGAATATTTCAATTTTGGGGAATGTCTTATAAAATGGGTTAAAGATATGTATAGTAACCCTAGGTGTAAAACAGTAAATACTGGCTACATCTCAGAACGTGTTAAACTGTCTAGAGGAGTAAAACAAGGTTGTCCACTATCGGCATATCTATATATTATTTCCATCGAAATGTTAGCTGTTAAAATTAGATCCAACAATAATATTAAGGGATTATAAATCCGTGGCTTAAAAACAAAGGTGTCATTGTACGTTGATGATACATGTTTTCTTTTAAAACCACAATTAGAATCCCTCCACAGCATCATAGAGGATCTAGATACTTTTGCTAACCTCTCTGGATTAAAACCAAATTATGATAAGTGTACTATATAACGTATCGGATCACTAAAAGAATGCACATTTTACATTACCGTGTAGTTTACCAATAAAATGGTCTGACGGGGATGTGGACATACTCGGTATAGAAATCCCAAGATAAATAAATGATCTCACTCCAATACTTTTTATAGAAAGTTAGCAAAAATAGATAAGATCTTGCTACAATGGAAAGGAAAATACCTGTCTATTTGTGGAAAATCACCCTGATTAACTCTTTAGTCATATCACAGTTTACCTATTTGCTTATGGTTTTGCCTACACCTAGTGACCTGCTTTTTAAATTATATGAACAAAAAAGATGACATTTTATTTGGAATGTGTCACGCCCTGGCCTTAGTATTCTTTGTTTTCTTTATTATTTTAGTTAGGTCAGGGTGTGACATGGGGAATGTATGTGTTTTTGTATTGTCTAGGGGTTTTGTATGGTATATGGGTCAGTGTCTTGTCTAGGTGTTTGTATGTCTATGGCTGCCTAGATTGGTTCTCAATTAGAGGCAGCTGTGGTTCATTGTCTCTAGTTGAGAGCCATATTTAAGGCAGTCATAGGCATTGGGGTTTTGTGGGTAATTGTCTATGTTGTACGTTTGTAGCTTGTGTGTGCACTTAGGTCTATAGCTTCACGATCGTTTGTTGTTTTGTTTCAGTTTGTTAAAGTGTTCGTTGCGTGTTTTTTCCTTTCTCTAAAATAAAAGAGAATGTATTTTGCACACGCTGCGCCTTGGTCCACTCTCTCTCAGCAAGACGATCGTGACAGAATGGCAAGCCAGACAAAATTAAAAGGGCCTATTTATATAACGAATATGAATTTGGATGGAAAAAAAATATTAAATATTAAAGTATTAGACCTCTCACTAAAGGCATGTATACTTAAATCCAAACGGGTTCTCTAGTAAATTGGTAGGAATGTCTCACCCCATGTTCAAGAAGGTCATTTTTCCCTTTATTCAGATTACAACTGCTCACTTTCAGTTGTTTGAAAAGGAAAAAATCTGCAAAATATCGTTAATTTTTAAACAAGCCTTAGAAAGTTGGTTGCAATTTCAGTTTAATCCACCTGAAAAGACAGAACAAATAATACAACAAATATTGTTGTTAAACTCAAATATACCAATTGAGAATAAAAAAAAAAGTTAAATTTTAGTGAATGATATTATAAATAGGACTGGTGGATTTACAGTTGAAGTCTGAAGTTGACATACAGTTAGGTTTTTCAACAACTCCACAAATTTCTTGTAAACAAACTATAGTTTCGGCAAGTCGGCTAAGACATCTTCTTTGTGCATGACACAAGTCATTTTTCCAACAAATGTTTACAGACAGATTATTTCACTTATAATTAATTGTATCACAATTCCAGTGGGTCAGAAGTTTAAATACACTAAGTTGACTGTGCCTTTAAACAGCTTGGAAAATTCCCCAAAATGATGTCATGGCTTTAGAAGCTTCTGATAGGCTAATTGACATCATTTGAGTCAATTGGAGGTGTACCTGTGGATGTATTTCAAGGCCTACCTTCAAACTCAGTGCCTCTTTGCTTGACCCCATGGGAAAACCAAAAGAAATCAGCCAAGACCTCAGAAAAAAATGTGTAGACCTCCACAAGTCTGGTTCATCCTTGGGAGCAATTGCCAAATGCCTGAAGGTACCACGTTCATCTGTACAAAAAATAGTACGCAAGTATCAACACCATGGGACCACACAGCCGTCATACCGCTCAGGAAGAAGACGCTTTCTGTCTCCTAGAGATGAACGTACTTTGGTGCGAAAAGTGCAAATCAATCCCAGAACAACAGCAAAGGACCTTGTGAAGATGCAGGAGGAAATAGGTACAAAAGTATCTATATCCTCAGTAAAACGAGTCCTATATCGACATAACCTGAAAGACCGCTCAGCAATGAAGAAGCCACTGCTCCAAAACCGCCATAAAAAAGCCAGACTACGGTTTGCAACTGCACATGGGGACAAAGATCGTATTTTTTGGAGAAATGTCCTCTGGTCTGATGAAACAAAAATATAACTATTTGGCCATAATGACCATTATTATGTTTGGAGGAAAAAGGGGGAGTGTCTCACTTGGTTATTGTGTTTGTGTCTCACCTGGTTATTGTGTGTGTGTCTCACCTGGTTATTGTGTGTGTGTGTGTGTGTGTGTGTGTGTGTGTGTGTGTGTGTGTGTGTGTGTGTGTGTGTGTCTCACCTGGTTATTGTGTGTGTGTGTGTCTCACCTGGTTATTGTGTGTGTGTCTCACCTGGTTATTGTGTGTGTGTCTCACCTGGTTATTGTGTGTGTGTGTCTCACCTGGTTATTGTGTGTGTGTCTCACCTGGTTATTGTGTGTTTCTCACTTGGTTATTGTGTGTGTGTGTGTGTGTGTCTCACCTGGTTATTGTGTGTGTGTGTGTCTCACCTGGTTATTGTGTGTGTCTCACCTGGTTATTGTGTGTGTGTCTCACCTGGTTATTGTGTGTGTCTCACCTGGTTATTGTGTGTGTCTCACCTGGTTATTGTGTGTGTCTCACCTGGTTATTGTGTGTGTCTCACCTGGTTATTGTGTGTTTCTCACTTGGTTATTGTGTGTGTGTGTGTGTGTGTCTCACCTGGTTATTGTGTGTGTGTGTGTCTCACCTGGTTATTGTGTGTGTCTCACCTGGTTATTGTGTGTGTGTCTCACCTGGTTATTGTGTGTGTGTCTCACCTGGTTATTGTGTGTGTCTCACCTGGTTATTGTGTGTTTGTGTCTCACCTGGTTATTGTGTGTGTGTGTGTGTGTGTGTCTCACCTGGTTATTGTGTGTGTGTGTGTGTGTGTGTGTGTGTGTGTGTGTGTGTGTCTCACCTGGTTATTGTGTGTGTCTCACCTGGTTATTGTGTGTGTGTGTGTGTGTGTCTCACCTGGTTATTGTGTATGTGTGTGTGTGTGTCTCACCTGGTTATTGTGTGTGTCTCAGCTGGTTATTGTGTGTGTCTCACTTGGTTATTGTGTGTGTGTGTGTGTGTGTGTGTCTCACCTGGTTATTGTGTGTGTCTCACCTGGTTATTGTGTGTGTGTGTGTGTGTGTGTGTCTCACCTGGTTATTGTGTGTGTGTGTGTGTGTGTGTGTGTGTGTCTCACCTGGTTATTGTGTGTGTCTCACCTGGTTATTGTGTGTGTGTGTGTGTGTGTGTCTCACCTGGTTATTGTGTGTGTCTCACCTGGTTATTGTGTGTGTCTCACCTGGTTATTGTGTGTGTGCGTGTGTCTCACCTGGTTATTGTGTGTGTGTGTGTGTGTGTGTGTGTGTGTGTGTGTGTGTGTGTGTGTGTGTCTCACCTGGTTATTGTGTGTGTCTCACCTGGTTATTGTGTGTGTCTCACCTGGTTATTGTGTGTGTGCGT
>NW_024061531.1:77500-105000 GCF_016432855.1 Salvelinus namaycush
TACCTACCTACCTACCTACCTACCTACCTACCTACCTACCTACCTACCTACCTACCTACCTACCTACCTACCTACCTACCTACCTACCTACCTACCTACCTACCTACCTATGCTCTTAGAAAAAAGTGGCTTTCCCCATTGCATAACCCTTTTTTGGTTCCAGGGCTAACCCCTTTTTGGTTCCACGCGGAACCATTTTGGGAGAGGGGGGGGGGGGCGCGAGGGAGAGGGAGAGGGGGGGGGGGGGGGGGTGGAGGGGAGGTAGAGGGAGTGGAGGGGAGGAGATACAGGGGGTTGTTAGTCTAAAGATTAGGGGCCATACGTATCAAGCATCTCAGTAGGAGTGCTGATTTGTTCCACAGACCTCAACACCAGACATGACCCAGAGTGAGGGAGAGGTGATTTCTCTCAACCTCCTACACCTGTTCTCTCTCCCCTCCCCTGCTGTCTTTCAGTGCTGGACGACCAATCAAGCTTCAGTAAGAACACTCAGCTGGGCAGTTCTTCGATCCACTGACTCCTCAGCTGACTGACTGAACCATGATGGACACCTGTATACCTCCCCTCCCCCTTCACCTCCTCCTCCTCTACTTCCCTACTCTTTCTCTCCCCCTCTCCTCCCGCTCCTCTTCCTTCCTTTCTTTGTGCGTGTGTGTGTATGTGTGTATGTGTGTGTGTGTGTGTGTATGTGCGTGTGTGTATGGGTGTGTGTGTGTATGGGTGTGTATGTGTGTGTGTGCTGACCTTGGGTAGTCTCTCCTGGTCTCCTGGATGTCTGGGGATGACTTTCTGTAACCTCTGGAAGCCGTAATCTATAGTGGGCTCATTCAACGCTGCGGAGAGAGGAAGAGGGAGAGAGAGAGGAAGAGGGAGAGAGAGAGAGAGGGGGAGAGAGAGAGAGAGAGAGAGAGAGAGAGAGAGAGAGAGAGAGAGAGAGAGAGGGAGAGAGACAGAGAGCGAGAGAGGGAGAGAGACAGAGAGAGAGAGAGAGACAGCGAGAGAGAGAGAGACAGCGAGAGAGAGAGAGAGACAGCGAGAGAGAGAGAGAGAGAGAGTGAGAGAGAGTGAGAGAGAGTGAGAGAGAGTGAGAGAGAGTGAGAGAGACAGAGAGAGACAGAGAGAGAGAGAGAGATAGAGAGAGAGAGATAGAGAGAGAGATAGTAATATCACTCTGAGAGCACGGACAGAACTCATAGTGATGGTAATTGAATAAGCCAAGCTTTAACATGAATATTTAAACATAAGAGTATGAACAGAGCAGACCAAGACTGGAATTATCCCTCTGAACCTTTCTCCCACTTTCCCGTTCTTCCACTTTCTCTTTCCCCACTTTCTCTTTCCCATCCCCTGCAGTCTCTCTCTCCCACTCTATTCCTCTATTCTCTATTCCTCTATTCTCTATTCTCTATTCTCTGTTCCTCTATCCTCTATTTTCTATTTCTCTATTCTCTATTCCTCAATTCTCAATTCTCTGTTCCTCTATTCTATATTCCTCTATTCTTCTACTCTCTATTCCTATATTCTCTATTCTTCTATTCTCTATTCCTCTATTCTATATTCCTCTATTCTCTAGCCAGAGGAAACTCTCATACAGTAGAAAACCCACCGATAAAAGCAGCCGCAGGAGAAACAGAACAGACCAACAGCTGACTGTCCTCAGAGAAGAAAACCTTATGAAGTGTGTGTGTGAACAGTCTCTGTGAGTGTGTCTCTCTCTGTTTGCCGTCTGTTGGCCCCGTAGGCCCCAGCCAGGGTGTTTCCTGGGGGTGTAAGCACAGCTCGTCTCCCATCTGAGGAGACAGCTTGACCCACTGGCCCCCAGAAACAAGCAGGCCACTGGACAAACTGTGGTCCTGCTACTGTAGGCCTGCCAGCCTCTTTATGATAGACCCCCAGACAGAAAACACACACCACAGATGTACAATGAAGTGTGGATAATCTCTATCATTCTCTCTTTCTCTCCCTCTCTTTCTTTCTTTCCCTCCCCTTCTCCCTCTCTTTTTGCTGTTTCCATTTAATACAATGATTTGGACAGAGAGAAGGAAAAATAAGTGAAGAGAGAGGTTGACCACGGCAAATGGGAGACTGGAGAGATTGAGAAAAGAGGGAGATGAGAAAGAGATTATGTCAGACAGTGAAATGCCAGTACAGGCAGCTGGTAAATATATGAACAAAGCCAAAACAATGAGAAGATCACATCTTCAATTATTACAGAGGAATAACAGTTGACATAATTTTGTCTTCTCTGACCCCTTTAAGCCTTAAGTAGGATTCAGACCTGGATTAGTCCTGCGTAGGGCTGTGGAGGTCATGAAATGTCGTCAACTAGTGATTGTCAAGCAAATAACTGCCGGTCTCACGGTAATTGACCGTTAATTAACATAAACACATTTAGCATCTCCTGTCTTCCAAGCACAGCCTACCAGCCATTGATGCAGACCTTTGGAACATCTACATAAAACATATATATAATAAATCCATGCAATATAGCCTACACCAGTGGTTCCCAAACTTTTTATAGTCTCGTACCCCTTCAAACATTCAACCTCCAGCTGCGTACCCCCTCTAGCACCAGGGTCAGCACACTCTCAAATGTTGTTTTTTGCCATCATAGTAAGCCTGCCACACACTATACGATACATTTATTAAACATAAGAATGAGTGTGAGTTTTTGTCACAACCCGGCTCGTGGGAAGTGACAAAGAGCTCTTATAGGACCAGGGCACAAATACTAATATAAAAATAATCAATAATTTTGCTCTTTATTTAACCATCTTACATATAAAACCTTATTTGTTCATAGAAAATTGTGAATAACTCACCACAGGTTAATGAGAAGGGTGTGCTTGAAAGGATGCACATAACTCTGCAATGTTGGGTTGTAATGGAGAGAGTCTCAGTCTTAAATCATTTTCCACACACAGTCTGTGCCTGTATTTAGTTTTCATGCTAGTGAGGGCTGAGATTCCACTCTCACATAGGTACGTGGTTGCAAAGGGCATCAGTGTCTTAACAGCCAATTTTCCAAGGCAGGATACTCTGAGCCCAGCCCTATCCACAAATCTGGCAGTGACTTCTGATTAAATTAAATTGTCACAGAACCGCTTGTTGCAATTTCGATGAGGCTCTCTTGTTCAGATATCGGTAAGTGGACTGGAGGCAGGGCATGAAAGTGATAACGAATCCAGTTGTTTGTGTCATCCGTTTCGGGAAAGTACCTGTGTAATTATGCACCCAACTCACTCAGGTGCTTCGCTATATCACATTTGACATTGTCCATAAACTTGAGTTCATTTGCACACAAAAAATCATACAATGATGGAAAGACCCGTGTGTTGTCCTTGTTAATGCAGACAGAGAAGAGCTCCAACTTCTTAATCATAGCCTCAATTTTGTCCCACACATTGAATATAGTTGCAGAGAGTCCCTGTAATCCTAGATTCAGGTCATTCAGGTGAGAAAAAACATCACCCAGATAGGCCAGTCGTGTGAGAAACTCGTCATCATGCAAGTGGTCAGACAAGGGAAAATGATAGTCAGTAAAGAAAACTTTAAGCTCATCTTTCAATTAAAAAACGTGTCAATATTTTTCCCCTTGATAACCAGCACACTTCTGTATGTTGTAAAGGCGTTACATGGTCGCTACCCATATCATTGCACAGTGCAGAAAATACATGAGAGTTCGGGGGCCTTGTCCATTCTCACTATAGTGTCCAAAACGTATTTCAAGCTGTCAGGCATTCGCTTGGCAGCAAAAGCCTCTCGGTGGATGCTGTAGTCCACCCAAGTAGCGTTGGGAGCAACTGCTTGCACGAGCGTTACCACTCCACTATGTCTCCCTGTCATGGCTTTTGCGCCATCACTAGAGATACCAACACATCTTTACCACCAAATAATTTGATGTTACAAAGCTGTCGAGTACTTAAAAAATATCCTCTCCTCTTGTCCTGGTTTCCAGAGGTTTGCAGAAGAGGATCTTCCTAAATTGACCCCCCATAAACGTAACAGACATATACCAGGAGCTGTGCCAAGCCCGCCACGTCTGTTGACTCATCCATCTGTAATGCATAGAATTCACTGGCTTGTATGCAAAGTAGTAATTGTTTCACAACATCTCCTGCCATGTCACTGATGCGTCGTGAAACAGTGTTGTTTGATGAAGGCATTGTCTGTATAGATTTTTTGGCCTTTTCCCCTGGTATTGTCCCAGCCATATCCGCGGCAGCAGGAAGAATTAATAAGTCCTCCACAATAGATGGGGCTTGCCTGTTCTAGCCACTTGGTAGCTCACCATATAAGTCACTTCTAGTCCCTTCTTATTAATGGTATCTGTTGATATTATACATGTCTTACTACTTGAAAATCATCTTAATTCTCGCTCCAAAAACTCCTGTGGCTTATTTTTGAAATCGTCATGTTTTGTTTCTAAATGTCTGCGTGAGAGTGAAGGTTTCATCGAGTTGTGAGATAGTACTTTTGCACATATAACACACTGTGGCTGAGTAAAGGCACTACTCCCAATATAATTGAACCCCAAATCAGTGTAGTTCTCATCATATTTACACCTCTTCGATGGTCCAACGTCCCTGTCTGTTGTTCGGTGCTTTCCCGGGTAAGGGGGCAGTAGCTCTTCGGCTGCATCAGATTCACAACTGTCAGAGACAAATGTAGAATTACTGATGCTAGCATTGGATGTGTTCGTGGAAGCAGAATAAATTGTGTCGTTGACAGGTGCAGGTGTAGTACCGCTGGTAGTAGCAGTACTACCAGTAGAGCTGGTACGTGTCTCTATGGATGCGGGCCTTACTAAATCACTGTTAGAAAATGTGGAGAAAAAATGTGAATCACATTTTTATTTGGCGTACCCCCGACGGCATTTTCCGACACCTTCACAATAAATCCATTGTTTATTTTCGACAGGTCTGAAGAAACATGATATGAAGAAAATATTTATATATTTCCGAAGAACATAATAGCATCAAATCAAACTTTATTTGCCACATGCGCCGAATACAACAAGTGTAGACTTTACCGTGAAATGCTTACTTACAAGCCCTTTACCAACAGTGCAGTTCAAGAAGAAGAAAATATTTACCAAGTAAGCTAAAATAAAAAATAATAATAAAAAGTAACACAATAAGAATGACAATAACGAGGCTATATACAGGGGGCACCGGTACCAAGTCAGTGTGCAGGGGTACAGGCTAGTTGAGGTACTCTGTTCATGTAGGTGGGGGCGAAGTGACTATGCATAGGTAACAAACAAACAACGAGTAGCAACGGTGTACAAATTGTCCGGTGGCGATTTTTATGAATTGTTCAGCAGCAGGCTTGGGGGTAGAAGCTGTTGAGGAGCCTTTTGGTCCTAGACTTGGCGCTCCGGTACCGCTTGCCATAGCAGAGAAAACAGTCTATAACTTGGGTGACTGGAGTCTGACAATTTTCTGGGCTTTCCTCTGACACCGCCTATTACATAGGTCCTGGATGGCAGGAAGCTTTGCCCCAGTGATGTACTGGGCCGTTCGCACTAGCCTCTGTAGCGCCTTACGGTCAGATGCCAAGCAGTTGCCATACCAGGTGGTGATGCTACCGGTCAGGATGCTCTCGATGGTGCAGCTGTAGAACCTTTTGAGGATCTGGGGACCCATGACAAATCTTTTCTCTTGAGGGGGAAAAGGTTTTGTTTTGCCCTCTTCACAACTGTCTTGTTATGTTTGGACCATGATAGTTCGTTGGTGATGTGGACACCAAGGAACTTGAAACTCTCGACCCATTACACTACAGCCCCGTTGATTTTAATAAGGGCCTGTTCGGCCCGCCTTTTCCTGTAGTCCACAATTAACTCCTTTGTCTTGCTCACATTGAGGGAGAGGTTGTTGCCCTGGCACCACATTGCCAGTTCTTTGACTTCCTCCCTATAGGCCGTCTCATCGTTGTCGGTGGTTAGACCTACCACTGTTGTGTCATCAGCAAACTTAATGATGGTGTTGGAGTCGTGTTTGGCCACGCAGCAGTGGGTGAACATGAACAATAATCTGAGTTGTCCTTATGTTCATTCTATAGCTAGAGGACTCCTGATATCTCCAGGAGTGATAAGTATATATTTTTTGTCTTTATCTGTTCCAGTACTTTCGTTTTGCTAGCTTGGACCATCTACTTTAAGTGGTGCCTTTGGAACTGCCGATCTGCGGTCAAGAACGCAGAGTTCATCTTCAGTGCCTTGACTTGTTGTCCCTGACGGAGACATGGATCAGCCCAGAGAACACTGCTACTCCAGCTCCTCTTTCTTCATCTGACTATGTTTTCTCTCATAGTCCCAGATCATCTGGTTGTCACGTGATGGCACAGGTTTACTCATTTCTCCTAAATGGAGATTTTCTCTTTTCTCCCTCTCTCACCTGTCCACCTCAATTTAACTCCATGCTGTCACTGTCACTTGTCCACTCAAGCTTAACATTGTTGTAATCTATCGTCCACCAGGTGCCCTTGGAGAGTTCCTCAATGAGCTTGACACCTTGAGAAGCTCATTTCCTGATGATGGCTCACCGCTCTTTGCTCTTCGCACCTGGCAACTTCAACCTCCCGACGTCTGCATTCGATTCATTTCTTTCCAACTCGCTCTTTTCCCTCCTTGCCTCTTTTGACCTCACCCTTTCCCGATCCCCTCCAACTGACAAGGTAGGCAAAACGCTTGACCTCATCTTTACAAGAGGCTGCTCGCCTACTAATCTCACTGCAACACCCCCCCCCCCCCCCCCAGGTCTCTGATCACTACTTTGTTTCCTTTTCTGTTTCCCATTAATCCCAACCCTAACCACCCAGCCCCTACCCAGATGGTCATGAGCCATCGCAATCTTCGCTCTCTCTCTCCCACTACTCTCTCCTCTTCCATCCTATCATCTCTCTCTTCTGCTAAATTCTTCTCCCTCCTGTCTCCTGATTCTGCCTCTTCGACCCTACTCTCCTCCCTTTATGCATCCTATGACTTGGACTGTCCCCTTTCCTCCCGGCCGTGACTCATTCCGAGCTTACAGAACAGGGCTGCGGGCAGCTGAGCAAAATTGGATGAAAACTAAACATCCGGAGAATCTATCATGATTTCACTCCCTCTTCTCTACCTTCTCTGTATCTGCTGCTAAAGCCACTTTATATCACTCTAGATGTCAAGCTTCTGCCTCTAATCATAGGAAACTCTTTTCCACCTTCTCCTCCCTCCTTAATCCTCCACCCCCTTCCCCTCCCTCCTCCCTCTCTGCGGACTACTTTGTCAACCACTTTGGTTGACGACGTCTGCTACTCATTCACTCAGCCTATTGATTCCACTACCCTATGCCCTGACCTCTTTCCTCCTCTCCACCCTTTCAGGGCTGGGCTGGTCTCAGGATATGCACCCACTTGGATTGCATCCTACCTGGCAGGCCGCTCCTACCAGGTGACGTGGAGAGGATCTTTGTCTGCACCACATACTCTGACTACTGGTGTCTCCCAGGGCTTGGTTCTAGGCCCTCTCACTCGGCTCCATCGTATCTTCACATGGTCTCTCATTCCTATGCGGATGACACTCAACTACTTTTCTCCTTCCCCCCTTCTGACACACAGGTAGTGACAAGCATCTCTGCGTGCCTGGCATACAGTATATCTCAACTTGGATGTTGGCCCACCACCTCAAGCTCAACCTCGACAAGACGGAACTGCTCTATCTCCCAGCGAAGGCCTGCCCGCTCAAAGACCTCTCCATCACAGTTGACAACTCCACAGTGTTGCCCTCCCAGAGTGCAAAGAATCTTGGCGTGACCCTAGACAACACCCTGTCGTTCTTTGCAAACATCAATGCAGTGACCCGATCCTCCAGGTTCATGCTCTACAACATCTGTAGAGTACGACCCTACCTCACACAGGAAGCGGCGCAGGTCCTAATCCAGGCACTTGTCCTCTCCTGTCTGGACTACTGCAACTCGCTGTTGGCTGGGCTCCCTGGTTGTACCATCAAACACCTGCAACTTATCCACAAAGCAGCAGCCTGCCTGGTTTTCAAATTTCCCAAGTTCTCTCATGTCACCTCGCTCCTTTGCACACTCCACCGGCTTCCAGTTGAAGCTCGCATCCACTACAAGACTACGGTGCTTACCTATGGAACAGCAAGAGGAACCAACCCGTTCTGCCACCTCATGTCTCTTGACCCTCCCACCCCTACGGGAGGGCAGCTCCCGTTCAGCCCAGTCCAAGCTCTTCTCTGTCCTGGCACGCCAATGGTGGAACCATCTTCCCCCTGAAGCTAGGACAACAGAGTCCCTACCCATCTTCCCCCTGAAGCTAGGACAGCAGAGTCCCTGTCCGTCTTCCGAAAACATCTGAAACCCTACCTCAGTATCTTAAATAATCCTCCTCCTCACTACGACCCCCCCCCACCCCCAAAAAATGATATATAAAAAATAACAGTTAACCAGCACTTGCACTTGACCCCCCCCCCCCCCCCCCCCCCTTCTAGCTCTGACTCTACTGATAGCTGCGTTGTTGAGGAAACTTGTACTTCATATGACTGTGATATGTGGTAATCTCATCTAGCAATCTTAAAATGAATCCACGAACTGTAAGTCGCTCTGGATAAGAGCGTCTGCTAAATGACTCAATGTAAAATGTAGATGTTTGGCCCTGATCTGGCTATGCCATATGGCTGTGGGCTACACTAGTTTTATTTAGCAGACAAGATTTGCTTAGAATTACGTGGCACTATTTTATATGATTTTATAGTATGAAGAATACAATTGAACACAGCTGAAGAAAATAGAAAGGATGTTATTTCCAAACGATTTGAAGGAGTGCACACATACGGCTGTTCTGTGTTGAACGGTTAACAAAGAAACAGGTCCTCCTATATGCTTAATTTCAAGTTATTTATGCAACTTTACTTGTGATACAAATGTTGGGCTGTATGTTTGGATTTTTAACACATTCTAAAGCTGCATAATGCCACTTGAATGATGATTTGAAAAAAGTTGTATGTAAGGCTCTGCTTTGTTTTTTTTGTGCAGGCTGTACACACTCCATCAGTCTCTCATTCACAATTTGACAAGCACTTAATGCCTCGAATTTCCCGGCTGCATCCCCTTTGTGTGACTGTAATGGTCCCTAAATAAATCCATGCCTTTTGCGGCCAGTGGCTGTTGTGCCCTTGGGCTGAGTATAATAATTATAATTCTCTTCTCCCGGTTGCGTGCCGAAACACGCCTCACTCACATGGCTCTCCGTGAAAGGCTACAAGAGAAGACAGACACATCGGGGACGCAACTGCGCGTGTCCTTATCCAATTCCAAGGTGCATATTTAAGATATTGGATGAACTGTCCACATTTACTTTTCGTCATTCAACAACATGAGTAGGCCTACCGAACAGCAAAAGCACTAGCCTATGTCAATCTACTATCCCCCACAGTACAAAAGTTGACCTATTATATTCTGTGCGATAAATAAATATTTCAAACACAGTCTGGTACAGTGTGGGATGCGCTAGATCCCAAATTAATACAACCACTAGCAACAAAACAACTGTTTAAGCAATGAGCCTGATGCAACAGATGAGAACATTTACCTTCACATTGACGGGCTATTTCTTCACATTATAAGTGCAGCAGCAATGCACACAGTTAGGCTCTATACCCGTTGTAAAGTGGTTTACTGTGCTTTATTTGAAGAAGTTATTTGGCCACTTTAGTTGTGATGCAAACCTTATCAAAACATATAGGCCTATGGGCTAGGCTACATGAGGTGTGCCACTATGATTAGAAAAAGTCACAAAAAGAAATAATTCACTGTTTGCCTTTAACTGGGCATCATTCACAAGTGATAATGTATTATTCACAAGTGATAGGTTAATATTGTCACCCATCAGACTATTCTTGATTTAATCTTGTCTTTACATATTGTAACGTGTGCCCTGAGAGTCGGGAAGCAAGTTCAGGGAGTGAATGCTTTAATAAATAAACGTAACATAATACCAAACAAGAAAACACGAACAACGCACAGACATGACACTGAAACAGAAACAATAACACCTGGGGATGGAACCAAAGGAAGTGACATATATAGGGCAGGTAATCAGGGAGGTGATGGAGTCCAGGAGAGTCTGATGATGCGCAGGTGTGTGTAACCATGGTGACAGGTGTGCGCCATAACGAGCAGACTGGTGACCTAGAGACCGGAGAGGGAGCACACGTGACACATATACTAAATAATATATGCGTGAAATTTGATTAGATTTAGAATGGATCATTATCATGCACCTGTCTGGAAACAGGGGCAGCGGAAAAATACATGTCATCTATTCACTTAAAAAGCGAACTGAGGACGCTTTTCACGTGGTTCACTTTTATGCCAGCCAGGTACTCCTGTTGTAAAGAGAAGCAATGTGCTTAATATTAGGAAAGTTAATAGAGGCCATCACTCTGTTTTCTCACGCAATTGCTTAGCCTATATAAATGTTACGCAACAGGAGCTCATGGGCTCTCATGATTAGATAAAGTGTTTGATTTGATTTTCGAATACATTTGCATTGATGTCAGAGTGATTAGAGGGACAATAGAGTGCTGAGTACCAGGCAGTTAGCAGGTTTGGTAAGCTACTAATGACCATCAGCAGCATCAGAGCTTGGAGAAGCCTAATTACTGTGACCACCGGTGTGGTGTGTGTGTGTGTGTGTGTGTGTGTGTGTGTGTGTGTGTGTGTGTGTGTGTGTGTGTGTGTGTGTGTGTGTGTGTGTGTGTGTGTGTGTGTGTGTGTGTGTGTGTGTGTGTGTGTGTGTGTGTGTGTGTGTGTGAAAAAGAGCAAGAGAGAGAGAGGGCAAGATAGAATTAAAGTGAATCATAAATAAATCACGTCACAAAACTACCAAATCCGAACCAGTAAAACATACCTACATTAATACACTGCTCAAAAAAATAAAGGGAACACTTAAACAACAGAATGTAACTCCAAGTCAATCACACTTCTGTGAAATCAAACTGTCCACTTAGGAAGCAACACTGATTGACAATACATTTCACATGCTGTTGTGCAAATGGAATAGACAAAAGGTGGAAATTATAGGCAGTTAGTAAGACACCCCCAAAAAAGGAATGGTTCTGCAGGTGGTGACCACAAGACCACTTCTCAGTTCCTATGCTTCCTGGCTGATGTTTTGGTCACTTTTGAATGCTGGCGGTGCTTTCACTCTAGTGGTAGCATGAGACGGAGTCTACAACCCACACAAGTGTCTCAGGTAGTGCAGTTCATCCAGGATGGCACATCAATGCGAGCTGTGGCAAAAAGGTTTGCTGTGTCTGTCAGCGTAGTGTCCAGAGCATGGAGGCGCTACCAGGAGACAGGCCAGTACATCAGGAGACGTGGAGGAGGCCGTAGGAGGGCAACAACCCAGCAGCAGGACCGCTACCTCCGCCTTTGTGCAAGGAGGTGCACTGCCAGAGCCCTGCAAAATGACCTCCAGCAGGCCACAAATGTGCATGTGTCAGCATATGGTCTCACAAGGGGTCTGAGGATCTCATCTCGGTACCTAATGGCAGTCAGGCTACCTCTGGCGAGCACATGGAGGGCTGTGCGGCCCCACAAAGAAATGCCACCCCACACCATGACTGACCCACCGCCAAACCGGTCATGCTGGAGGATGTTGCAGGCAGCAGAACGTTCTCCACGGCGTCTCCAGACTCTGTCACGTCTGTCACGTGCTCATGTGCTCAGTGTGAACCTGATTTCATCTGTGAAGAGCACAGGGCGCCAGTGGCGAATTTGCCAATCTTGGTGTTCTCTGGCAAATGCCAAACGTCCTGCACGGTGTTGGGCTGTAAGCACAACCCCCACCTGTGGACGTCGGGCCCTCATACCACCCTCATGGAGTCTGTTTCTGACCGTTTGAGCAGACACATGCACATTTGTGGCCTGCTGGAGGTCATTTTGCAGGGCTCTGGCAGTGCACCTCCTTGCACAAAGGCGGAGGTAGCGGTCCTGCTGCTGGGTTGTTGCCCTCCTACGGCCTCCTCCACGTCTCCTGATGTACTGGCCTGTCTCCTGGTAGCGCCTCCATGCTCTGGACACTACGCTGACAGACACAGCAAACCTTCTTGCCACAGCTCGCATTGATGTGCCATCCTGGATGAGCTGCACTACCTGAGCCACTTGTGTGGGTTGTAGACTCCGTCTCATGCTACCACTAGAGTGAGAGCACCGCCAGCATTCAAAAGTGACCAAAACATCAGCCAGGAAGCATAGGAACTGAGAAGTGGTCTGTGGTCACCACCTGCAGAATCACTCCTTTATTGGGGGTGTCTTGCTAATTGCCTATAATTTCCACCTTTTGTCTATTCCATTTGCACAACAGCATGTGAAATTTATTGTCAATCAGTGTTGCTTCCTAAGTGGACCGTTTGATTTCACAGAAGTGTGATTGACTTGGAGTTACATTGTGTTGTTTAAGTGTTCCCTTTATTTTTTTGAGCAGTGTACATCATGAACTTTATAATCAGCAACTGTAGGGATTGACCTCCCAATCACCTCGATCAGCTCCATCATCAGGATCAATACTCATGGGAGTTTCATAAAGTCACACCACCATCCACAGGACTAGAGGGTAGGAGATGTATATGAGTTAGGGAGGGACGGAGGAGAGCTGGAGGAGGGAAGGAGGTTGGTAGGAGGAAGAGGAAGGGGAAGAAGAGGGGAGGAGGAATGGGAGGAGGAGGGATGGAAGAGGAAGGGGGGAAGGATAGGAGGATAGGAGGAGGATGATGGGAGGAGAAGGGGAAGAGGAGGATGGGAGGATGAGGGAATGAGGGGAGGGGGAGGGGAGGAGGGTATGAGGAGGAGGATGGATGAGAGGTCAGACAGCCAGTAATCTATCTCCTTGTAGTATGAATCACGAACAAGAACACTTAACCTCCTGTAAGAACATTTGTTCCTTCACCTCTGATAATCTCACCCCTTCTCTCTCTCTCGCTCTCTGTCGCTCTCTCTCTCTCTCTCTCTCTCTCTCTCTCTGTGATTGACCCCCCCTCTCTCTTTCGCTCTCTCAGTCTGTGATTGACCCCCCCTCCCCTCCACTCTCATTCTGTCTTGCTTGGTTTTCCCATGCTTATTATTTATGCTTCATTCTTTATTTTCCCCCCTCTCTCCCTCTGTCTCTCTCTGTCCCTCTCTCAATGCCTTCATAAGGCACCCTCCCTCCCTCCCTCCCTCCCTCCCTCCCTCCCTCCCTCCCTCCCTCCCTCCCTCCCTCCCTCCCTCCCTCCCTCCCTCCCTCCCTCCCTCCCTCCCTCCCTCCCTCCCTCCCTCCCTCCCTCCCTCCCTCCCTCCCTATCTAATTTTGATCAATTACTCCATGAACTGGTGCTGGTGTTTCTTGGGAGGATCAGGCAGGCTAAATTACACATCACTTGTCAAGAGGATAAAAAAATGTACAGCAGGAAATTCAGACCCATAAAATATCACTTGTTTTTTATACAGGAAAGCCTGCCTATTGTATTTGAGAATTTTACCAATTAATGTACGTAAATATGACATTTCACTATGATAATACCAAAAGTTCAACTAATCTAGGATTTAAGATTACAGTAAAATTACTAGGCCCATCATAAAAGCGCAAAATGAAAAATCCTATAATCAACATAAATCCAATACTGATCTTTAGGGTAGATTAGAATGAGGCGTTCCACCATCTGTACATTCCAATTCCTTCCTACCATTCCATTTCGCAGGAAGGAGGAGAGAGGGCTTAAACCCTACGTCTAATTGGAATATCCCCTTAATATGGAGGTTGTAAAGGAAATGTGACTGGCTGTAGATACTGTATCTGAGAGTAAACTGAGTGTGTGTGAGAAAGAGGCATGTGCATGCTCCCCACCTCTACCAGAGTTTTAATCAACAGCAGCTCAATAAAGGACTGAATTAGAGAGAGTAATAGACATCCTCGCTACTGCACTCTACTGTTATTGTATTGGTGTGTGTGTGTGTGTGTTGGTGTGTGTGTGTGTGTTTATGTGAGACAGAGAGTGCGAGAGAGAGAGACCGAGAGAGGGAGAGCGAGAGAGAGACACAGACCACTTCTGGGACAATTGGAAAACACTAAACAAACAACAACAGGAAGAGTTATCTATCCAAAACGGAGATGTATGGGTAAACCACTACTCCAATCTTTTTGGCTGTATAACAAAGAACAAACAGCAAAAACATATACATGATAAAAATAATCTACTATTAAAGACTACCAGAACCCACTGGATTCTCCAATTACATTGAATGAACTACAAGACAAAATACAAACCCTCCAACCCAAAAAGGCTTGTGGGGTTGATGGTATCCTCAATGAAATGATAGAATACACAGACCACAAATTCCAATTGGCTACATTTAAACTCTTTAACATCATCTTTAGCTCTGGCATCTTCCCCAATATTTGGAACCAAGGACTGATCACCCCAATCCACGAAAGTGGAGACAAATTTGACCCCGATAACAACTGTGGGATATGCATCAACAGCAACCTGGGAAAATCCTCTGCATTATCATTAACAGCAGACTGGTACATTTCCTCAGTGAAAACAATGTACTGAGCAAATGTCAAATTGGCTTTTTACCAAATTGCCATACAACAGACCATGTATTCACCCTGGACACCCTAATTGAAAAACAAACAAACCAAAACAAAAGCAAAGTCTTCTCATGCTTTGTTGATTTCAAAAAGCTTCTGACTCAATTTGGCATGAGGGTTTGCTATACAAATTGATAGAAAGTGGTGTTGGGGGAAAACAAATTACATTATAAAATCCATGTACACAAACAAGTGTGCGGTTAAAATTGGAAAAAAACACACATTTCTTTCCACAGGGCCGTGGGGTGAGACAGGGATGCAGGTTAAGCCCCACACTAGAAGAGTCTGCAACACCAGGCCTCACCATATAGAATCCGAAGTCAAATGTCTACTGTTTGCTGATGATCTGGTGCTTCTGCCCACAATCAAGGAGGCCCTACAGCAGCACCTAGATCTTCTGCACAGATTCTGTCAGACCTGGGCCCTGACAGTAAATCTCAGTAAGACAAAAATAATGGTGTTCCAAAAAAGGTCCAGTTGTCAGGCAAGGGCCTTTTATGCCAATTTTTTTTTTCTTCGACATACCAATTAGGATCTGCCTAAAAAGACTTGAATCAGTTATAGAACTCTTTACAGTTGTGAGGTCTGGGGTCCGCTCACCAACCAATAATTCACAAAATGTGACAAACACCAAATTGAGACTCTGCATGCAGAATTCTGCAAAAACATCCTCTGTGTACAACATCAAACACCAAATAATGCATGCAGAGCAGAATACGGCCGATACACGCTAATTATCAAAATCCAGAAAAGAGACGTTAAGTTCTACAACCACCTAAAAGGAAGCGATTCCCAAACCTTCCATAACAAAGCCATCAATCTACAGAGAGATGAACCTGGAGAAGAGTCCCCTAAGCAAGCTGGTCCTGGGGCTCTCTTCACAAACACAAACAGACTCCACAAAGCCCCAGGACAACAACACAATTAGACCCAACCAAATCATGAGAAAACACAAAGATACAGTACCAGTCAAGAGTTTGGACACACTTACTTATTCAAGGTCTTTATTTTTTACTATTTTCGACATTGTAGAAAATAGTGAAGACATCAAAACTATGAAATAATACATATGGAATGATTTAGAAAACAAAAAAATATATATTTTATGTGTAATTTTTCAGAGTTGCCACCCTTTGCCTTGATGACAGCTTTGCACACTCTTGTCATTCTCTCAACCAGCTTCACGAGGTAGTCACCTGGGATGCATTTGAATTAACAGGTGTGCCTTGTTAAAAGTTAACTTGTGGAATTTCTTTCCTTCTATTGAGTCAATCATTTCTGTTGTGACAAGGTAGTGGTATACAGAATATAGCCCTATTTGGTAAAATACCAAGTCCATATTATGGCAGGAACAGTTCAAATAAGTAAAGAGAAATGACAGTCCATCACTACTTTAAGACAAAAAGGTCAGTCAATACGGAACATTTCAAGAGTGCAGTCGCAAAAACCATCAAGCGCTATGATGAAACTGGCTCTCATGAGGACCACCACAGGAAAGGAAGACCCAGAGTTACCTCTGCTGCAGAGGATAAGTTCATTAGAGTTAACTGCACCTCAGATCTCAGCCCAAATAAATGATTCACAGAGTTCAAGTAACAGACACATCTCAACATCAACTGTTCAGAGGAGACGGTTGAATCAGGCCTTCGTGGTCGAATTACTGCAAAGAAACCACTACTAAAGGACACCAATAAGAAGAAGAGACTTGCTTGGGCCATGAAACCCGAGCAATGGTCATTAGACCGGTGGAAATAGCCTTCCTATTTTAAAAACTTTTTTGCTTGTGATTCTATATGGGTTATTTCATAGTTTTGAAGTCTTCACTATTATTCTACAATATATAAAATAGTCCAAATAAAGACAAACCCTTGAATGAGTAGGTGTGTCCAAACTTTTGACTGGTATTGTAATTATTTGACACATTGGAAAGAATTAACAAAAAAACTGAGCAAACTAGAATGCTATTTATCCCTAAACAGAGAGTACACAGTGGCAGAATACTGACCACTGTGACTGACCCAAATTTAAGGAAAGCTTTGACTATGTACAGACTCAGTGAGCATAGTCTTGCCATTGAGAAAGGTTGCCGTAGGCAGACCTGGCTCTCAAGAGAAGACAGGCTATGTGGACACTGCCCACAAAATGAGGTGGAAACTGAGCTGCACTTCCTAACCTCCTGCCCAATGTATGACCATATTAGAGACACATATTTCCCTCAGATTACAAAGATCCACAAATAATTTGAAAACAAACCCAATTTTGATAAACTCCCATATCTATTGGGTGAAATACCACAGTGTACCATCACAGCATCAATATGTGTGACCTGTTGCCACAAGAAAAGGGCAACCAGTGAAGAAAAAACACCATTGTAAATACAATCCATATTTAATTTGATTTATTTTCCATTTTGTACTTGAACTATTTGCACATAATATGACATTTGTAATGAATTTATTATTTTGGAACTTTTGAGGGTGCAATGTTTACAGTACCTTTTTTTTTTTTTTTTTTTTTTTAAATAAATTTTATCCCATTTTCTCCCCAATTTTCGTGGTATCCAATCGCTAGTAATTACTATCTTGTCTCATCGCTACAACTCCCGTACGGGCTCGGGAGAGACGAAGGTCGAAAGCCATGCGTCCTCCGAAGCACAACCCAACCAAGCCGCACTGCTTCTTAACACAGCGCGCCTCCAACCCGGAAGCCAGCCGCACCAATGTGTCGGAGGAAACACGTGTACCTGGCCCCCTTGGTTAGCGCGCACTGCGCCCGGCCCGCCACAGGAGTCGCTGGAGCGCGATGAGACAAGGATATCCCTACCGGCCAAACCCTCCCTAACCCGGACGACGCTATGCCAATTGTGCGTCGCCCCACGGACCTCCCGGTCGCGGCCGGCTGTGACAGAGCCTGGGCGCGAACCCAGAGACTCTGGTGGCGCAGTTAGCACTGCGATGCAGTGCCCTAGACCACTGCGCCACCCGGGAGGCCCTACAGTACCTTTTTACTGTTTATTTCACTGTTGTTTATAATCTACTTCACTTGTTTTGGCAACGTAAACATATGTTTCTCATGCCAATAAAGCCCTTAAATTGAAATTGAATTGACAGAGAGAGAGAGAGACAGAGACAAAGAGATTGTGTGTGTGTGTATTTGTGTGTGTGTGCTTCTAAGGTCCATCTACTATATGCTACACATTGATACTAATGCCAGTAATACAGGTACAGATTGAAGTCCTTTCATTTCACAGTTCCGCCTGATATAAAAATGACAAACAACGTCTTGCTCTCTCCACCGCTCTGTGGAATACTAGTCAGATAGAACTTTGAGAGAATGGCAGTTAAATGGCACATGTAGTGCACTACTTTTGACCAGGTCCTATGGACTTTACATAGGAAATAGGGAATAGGGAATAGGGAGCCATTTGGGACACACATAGTCTTTCAGCTTGTTAATATTCTGTTGCTGTATTTTAGTCTTCTCCTGTCCCTGTCCTGTCCTAACAGCATCCCCAGCCCTGCTGACTGATGACTGCGGACTGCTGACTGCTGACTGATGCTTCACACATACCTAATCAGTACTGAGCCCAGAAATACTACACTTAATGTCAGAGAGAGAGAGAGAGAGAGAGAGAGAGAGAGAGGAGAGAGAGGAGGGAGGAGAGAGAGAGAGTATTGGTTTTTGTATGTATGTGTGTGTAAATGTGCGTGTCCCTGCTTTGAGGAAAACACAGAGCCGCCGACGCGGGCCACCGTCACTCACAAGGCCTGTGAGTTCTCGTTCTCCATGGCAGACGTGAGTAAGACATTTAAACGTGTTAACACTCACAAGGCCTGTGAGTTCTCGTTCTCCATGGCAGACGTGAGTAAGACATTTAAACGTGTTAACCCTTGCAAGGCTGGTGAGCCAGAGGCCATCCCAAGCCACGTCCTCAGAGCATGCGCAGACTAGCTTCCTGAAGTGTTTACGGACATATTCAATATCTCCCTATCCCAGTCTGTTGTCCCCACTTGCTTCAACATGTCCACCATTGTTCTTGTACCCAAGAAAGTGAAGGTAACTGAGCTAAATGACTATCGCCCCGTAGCACTCACTTCAGTCATCATGAAGTGCTTTGAGAGGCTAGTTCAGGATCCTATCACCTCCACCTTACCTGACACCCTAGACCCACTACAATTTGCATACCGCTCCAACAGATCACGGATGATGTTATCGCCATGGCACTGCACACTACCCCATCTGGACAAGAGGAACACCTATGTAAGAATGCTGTTCATTGACTACAGCTCAGCATTCAACATCATAGTGCCCTCCAAGCTCATCACTAAGATCGGGCCCTGGGTCTGAATCCCTCTTTGTGCAACTGGATCCTGAACATCCTGATGGGCCGACCCCAGGTTAGTGAAGGTAGGCAACAACACCTGCGCCACGCTGACCCTTAACACGGGGGCCCCACAAGGGTGAGTGCTCAGCTCCCTCCTGGACTCCCTGTTCACCCATTACTGCGGGGCAATGCACGTCTCCAATTCAATCATCAAGTATGCAGACGACACAACAGTGGTAGGCTTGATTAACAACAACGAGACGGCCTATAGGGAGGAGGTGAGGGCCCTGGCGGAGTTGTGCCAGGAAAATAATCTCTCCTTCAACATCAACAAAATGAAGTAGCTGATCGTGAACTTCAGAAGACAGCAGAGAGGGCACATTCCCATCTGCATTGACAGGCTACAGTGGAGAAGGTGAAAAGCTTCAAGTTCCTTGGCGTGCACATCACAGACAACCTGAAATGGTCCCTTCACACAGACAGTGTGGTGAAGAAGGCACAACAGCGTCGTCAACCTCAGGAGGCTGAAGAAATTCAGCTTGGCCCCTAAGTCCCTCACAGACCTCTACAGATGCACCAATGAGAGCATCCTGTCAGGCTGTATCACCGCCTGGTACGGCAATTGCACCATCTGTAACCGCATCAAAGCTGGGACTGAGATACTGATAAACAGCTTCTATCTCCAGGCCACTGTTAAATAGTCACCACTAGCTGGCCTCCGCCCAGTACCCTGCCCTGAACTTAGTCACTGTTACTAGCCGGGGAACTGTTACTCTACCTTGCACCCTAGAGACTGCTGCCCTATGTACATAGTCATTAAACACAGGTCACTGAAATTATGTTGATATGCTGTTTTACCCACTTCGTATGAATATACTGTATTCTAGTCAAGGTTCATTCTATATAACTACTGTACACACCATTTCAATTGACATACTGTCCATTCTGTCTATACACACCAATATATACATATAAAGTACCAGTCAAAAGTTGTGGATTGACTGACCTTCATGTCTTAAAGTAATGATGGACTGTTGTTTCTCGTTGCTTATTAGAGCTGTTCTTGCCATAATATGGACTTGGTATTTTACCAAATAGGGCTATCTTCTGTATACCACCCCTACCTGGTGCGGCAGGTAGCCTAGTGGTTAGACCATTTGGCCAGTAACCAAAGGTTGCTAGATCGAGTCCCCGAACTGACAAGGTAAAAATCTGTCCTTCTGCCGCTGAACCAGGCAGTTAACCCACTGTTCCTAGGCTGTCATTGTGAATACGAATTTGTTCTGAACTACCTTGCCTATTTAAATAACGCTTAAAAACAAATACCTTGTCACAACACAACTGATAGGCTCCAATGCATTAAGAAGGAAAGAAATTACACAAAATAACTTTTACCAATGACCTGGCTGCCACAAATACCCGAACTCAACCCAATTGGGATGATTTGGGATGAGTTGGATTGCAGAGTGAAGGAAAAGCAGCCAACAAATGTGTGGGAACTCCTTCAAGACTATTGGAAAAGCATTCCAGGTGAATCTGGTTGAGATAATGCCAAGAGTGTGCAAAGCTGTCATCAAGGCAAAGGATGGCTACTTTGAGGAATCGCAAATATAAATATATTTTGATTTGTTTAATACTTTTTTGGTTACTACATGATTCCATATGTGTTATTTCATAGTTTTGATGTCTTCACTATTATTCTACTGTGGAAAATAATTTAAAAAAGAAAAAGCCTGGAATGAGTAGGGGTGTCAAAACTTTTGACTGGTACTGTATATACAATTGAAGTCGGAAGTTTAAATACACTTAGGTTGGAGTCATTAAAACTTGTTTTTCAACCACTCCACAAATTTCTTGTTACAAACTATAGTTTTGGCAAGTCGGTTAGGACATCTTCTTTGTGCATGACACAAGTAATTTTTCCAACAATTGTTTACAGACAGATTATTTCACTTATAATTCACTGTATCACAGTGAAATATCCTAATCCAAAATTTATTTTTGATACTGTTGCAAAGCTAACTAAAAAGCAGCATTCCCCAAGAAAGGATGGCTTTCACTTCAGCAGTAATAAATTCATGAACTTCTTTGAGGAAAAGATCATGATCATTAGAAAGCAAATTACGGACTCCTCTTTAAATCTGCGTATTCCTCCAGGGCTTAGCTGTCCTGGATCTGCACAGCTCTGCCAGGGCCTGGGATCGGGAGAGACACTTAAGTGTTTTAGTACTATATCTCTTGACACAATGATGAAAATAAACCTTCAAGCTGCATACTGGATCCTATTCCAACTAAACTACTGAAAGAGCTGCTTCATGTGCTTGGCCCTCCTATGTTGAACATAATAAACGGCTCTCTATCCACCGGATGTGTACCAAACTCATTAAAAGTGGCAGTAATAAAGCCTCTCTTGAAAAAGCCAAACATTGACCCAGAAAATATAAAAAACTATTGGCCTATATCGAATCTTCCATTCCTCTCAAAAAATTTAGAAAAAGCTGTTGCGCAGCAACTCACTGCCTTCCTGAAGACAAACAATGTATACGAAATGCTTCAGTCTGGTTTTAGACCCCATCATAGCACTGAGACTGCACTTGTGAAGGTGGTAAATGACCTTTTAATGGCGTCAGACCGAGGCTCTGCATCTGTCCTCGTGCTACTAGACCTTAGTGCTGCTTTTGATACCATCGATCACCACATTCTTTTGGAGAGACTGGAAACCCAAATTGGTCTACACGGACAAGTTCTGGGCTGGTTTAGATCTTATCTGTCGGAAATATATCAGTTTGTCTCTGTGAATGGTTTGTCCTCTGACAAATCAACTGTACATTTCGGTGTTCCTCAAGGTTCCGTTTTAGGACCACTATTGTTTTCACTATATATTTTACCTCTTGGGGATGTCATTCGAAAACATAATGTTAACTTTCACTGCTATGCGGATGACACACAGCTGTACATTTCAATGAAACATGGTGAAGCCCCAAAATTGCCCTCGCTAGAAGCCTGTGTTTCAGACATAAGGAAGTGGATGGCTGAAAACGTTCTACTTTTAAACTCGGACAAAACAGAGATGCTTGTTCTAGGTCCCAAGAAACAAAGAGATCTTCTGTTAAATCTGACAATTAATCTTGATGGTTGTAAAGTCGTCTCAAATAAAACTGTGAAGGACCTCGGCGTTACTCTGGACCCTGATCTCTCTTTTGACGAACATATCAAGGACAGCTTTTTTCCATCTACGTAACATTGCAAAAATCAGACATTTTCTGTCCAAAAATGATGCAGAAAAATGTATCCATGCATTTGTTACTTCTAGGTTAGACTACTGCAATGCTCTACTTTCCGGCTACCCGGATAAAGCACTAAATAAACTTCAGTTAGTGCTAAATACGGCTGCTAGAATCCTGACTAGAACCAAGAAATTTGATCATATTACTCCAGTGCTAGCCTCCCTACACTGGCTTCCTGTTAAGGCAAGGGCTGATTTCAAGGTTTTACTGTTAACCTATAAAGCGTTACATGGGCTTGCTCCTACCTATCTTTCCGAGTTGGTCCTGCCGTACATACCTACACGTACGCTACGGTCACAAGACGCAGGCCTCCTAATTGTCCCTAGAATTTCTAAGCAAACAGCTGGAGGCAGGGCTTTCTCCTATAGATCTCCATTTTTATGGAATGGTCTGCCTACCCATGTGAGAGACGCAGACTCGGTCTCAACCTTTAAGTCTTTACTGAAGACTTATCTCTTCAGTAGGTCATATGATTGAGTGTAGTCTGGCCCAGGAGTGTGAAGGTGAACAGAAAGGCTCTGGAGCAACGAACCACCCTTGCTGTCTCTGCCTGGCCGGTTCCCCTCTCTCCACTGGGATTCTCTGCCTCTAACCCTATTACAGGGGCTGAGTCACTGGCTTACTGGTGCTCTTTCATGCCGTCCCTAGGAGGGGTGCGTCACTTGAGTGGGTTGAGTTACTGACGTGATCTTCCTGTCTGGGTTGACGCCCCCCCTTGGTTTGTGCTGTGGTGGAGATCTTTGTGGGCTATACTCGGCCTTGTCTCAGGATTGTAAGTTGGTGGTTGAAGATATCCCTCTAGTGGTGCGGGGGCTGTGCTTTGGCAAAGTGGGTGGGGTTATATCCTTCCTGTTTGGCCCTGTCCGGGGGTATCATCGGATGGGGCCACAGTGTCTCCTGACCCCTCCTGTCTCAGCCTCCAGTATTTATGCTGCAGTAGTTTATGTGTCGGGGGGCTAGGGTCAGTTGGTTATATCTGGAGTACTTCTCCTGTCTTATCCAGTGTCCTGTGTGAATTTAAGTATGCTCTCTCTAATTCTCTCCTTCTCTCTTTCTTTCTCTCTCTCGGAGGACCTGAGCCCTAGGACCATGCGTCAGGACTACCGGGCATGATGACTCCTTGCTGTCCCCAGTCCACCTGGCCTTGCTGCTGTTCCAGTTTCAACTGTTCTGCCTGCGGTTATGAAACCCTGACCTGTCCACCGGACGTGCTACCTGTCCCAGACCTGCTGTTTTCAACTCTTAATGATCGGCTATGAAAAGCCAACTGACATTTATTCCTGATTATTATTTGACCATGCTGGTCATTTATGAACATTTTGAACATCTTGGCCATGTTCTGTCATAATCTCCACCCGGCACAGCCAGAAGAGGACTGGCCACCCCTCATAGCCTGGTTCCTCTCTAGGTTTCTTCCTAGGTTTTGGCCTTTCTAGGGAGTTTTTCCTAGCCACCGTGCTTCTACACCTGCATTGCTTGCTGTTTGGGGTTTTAGGCTGGGTTTCTGTACAGCACGTCGAGATATTAGCTGATGTACGAAGGGCTATATAAAATAAACTTGATTTGATTTAATGATCACAATTCCAGTGGGTCAGAAGTTTACATACACTAAGTTGACTGTGCCTTTAAACAGCTTGGAAAATTCCCACAAATAATGTCGTGGCTTTAGAAGCTTCTGATAGGCTAATTGACATCATTTGAGTCAATTGGAGGGGTACCTGTGGATGTATTTCAAGGCCTACCTTCAAACTCAGTGCCTCTTTGCTTGACATCATGGGAAAATCAAAAGAAATTAGCTAAGACCTCAGATTTTTTTTGTAGAACTCCACAAGTCTGGTTCATCCTTGGGAGCAATTTCCAAATGCCTGAAGGTACCACCTTCATCTGTACAAAAAACAGTACGCACGTATAAACACTATGGGACCACGCAGCTGTCATACCGCTCAGGAAGGAGACACGTTCTGTCTCCTAGAGATGAACGTACTTTGGTGCGAAAAGTGCAAATCAATCCCAGAACAACAGCAAAAGACCCTGTGAAGATGCAGGAGGAAACAGGTACAAAAGTATCGATATCCACAGTAAAACGAGTCCTAAATCGACATAACCTGAAAGGCCACTCAGCAAGGAAGAAGCAACTGCTCCAAAACCGCCATAAAAAAGCCAGACTACAGTTTGCAACTGCACATGGGGAGAAAGATCGTACTTTTTGGAGAAATGTCCTCTGGTCTGATGAAACAAAATAGAACTGTTTGGCCATAATGACCATCATCATGTTTGGAGAAAAAAGGGGGACGCTTGCAAGCCGAAGAACACCATCCCAACCTTGAAGCACGGGGGTGGCAGCATCATGTTGTGGGGGTGCTTTGCTGCACGAGGGACTGGTGCACTTCACAAAATAGATGGCATCATCAGGGAGGGGAAATTATGTGGATATATTGAAGCAACATCTCAAGACATCAGTCAGGAAGTAAAAGCTTGGTCGCAAATGCGTCTTCCAAATGGACAATGAACCCAAGCATAAAGTTGTGGCAAAATGGCTTAAGGACAACAAATTCAAGGTACTGGAGTGGCCATCACAAAGCCCTGACCTCAATCCTATAGAGAATTTGTGGGCAGAACTGAAAAAGCATGTGCGAGCAAGGAGGCCTACAAACCTGACTCAGTTACAGCAGCTCTGTCAGGAGGAAGGGCCAAAATTCACCCAACTTACTGTGGGAAGCTTTTGGAAGGCTACCTGAAATGTTTGACTCAAGTTAAACAATTTAAAGGCAATGCTACCAAATACTAATTGAGTGTATGTAAACTTCTGACCCACTGGGAATGTGATGAAAGAAATAAAAGCTGAAATAAATCATTCTCTCTACTATTATTCTGACATTTCACATTCTTAAAATAAAGTGGGGATCCTAACTGACCTAAGACAGCGAATTTTTACTTGGATTAAATGTCAGGAATTGTGAAAAACTGAGTTTAAATGTATTTGGCTAAGGTGTATGTAAACTTCTGACTTCAACTGTATCTGTATACATACAGTCGTATGAAAACGGTTGCCTGACAATTTCCATGATTTCCATTTATAAATAATTGGGTGTTTGGATCAGCAATTTCATTTTGATCTATCAAATAACTGATGGACACAATAATATTTCAGTAGTGAAATGAGGTTTATTGGATTAACAGAAAATGTGCAATATGCATCAAAACAAAATTAGACAGGTGCATAAATTTGGGCACCCCAATAGAAAAATCACATCAATATTTAGTAGAGCCTCCTTTTGCTAAAATAACAGCCTCTAGACGCTTCCCATAGCCTCTAATGAGTGTCTGGATTCTGGATGAAGGTATTTTGGACCATTCCTCCTTACAAAACATCTCCAGTTCAGTTAGGTTTGATGGTTGCCGAGCATGGACAGCCCGCTTCAAATCATCCCACAGATTCTCAATGATATTCAGGTCTGGGGACTGGGATGGCCATTCCAGAACATTGTACTTGTTCCTCTGCATAAATGCCCGGGTAGATTTTGAGCAGTGTTTTGGGTCGTTGTCTTGTTGAAATATCCAGCGCGTAACTTCAACTTTGTTACTGATTCTTCAACATTATTCCCAAGAATCTGCTGATATTGAGTGGAATCCATGCGACCCTCAACTTTAACAAGATTCCCAGTACCGGCACTGGCCACACAGCCCCACAGCATGATGGAACCCCCACCAAATTTTACTGTGGGTAGCAAGTGTTTTTCTTGGAACGCTGTGTTCTTTTGCCGCCATGCATAACGTCCCTTGTTATGACCAAATAACTCAATCTTTGTTTCATCAGTCCACAGCACCTTATTCCAAAATGAAGCTGGCTTGTCCAAATGTGCGTTTGCATACCTCAAGCGACTCTGTTTGTGGCGTGTGTGCAGAAAAGGCTTCTTCCGCATCACTCTCCCATACAGCTTCTCCTTGTGCAAAGTGCGCTGAATTGTTGAACGATGCACAGTGACACCATCTGCAGCAAGATGATGTTGTAGGTCTTTGGAGGTGGTCTGTGGGCTGTTTTTGACCGTTCTCACCATCCTTCGCCTTTGCCTCTCCGATATTTTACTTGGCCTGCCACTTCTGGCCTTAACAAGAACTGTGCCTGTGGTCTTCCATTTCCTCACTATGTTCCTCACAGTGGACACTGACAGCTTAAATCTCTGCGATAGCTTTTTGTAGCCTTCCTCTAAACCATAATGTTGAACAATCTTTGTTTTCAGGGCATTTGAGAGTTGTTTTGAGGCCCCCATGTTGCCACTCTTCAGAGGAGAGTCAAAGAGAACAACAACTTGCAATTGGCCATCTTAAATACCTTTTCTCATGATTGGATGCACTTGTCTATGAAGTTCAAGGCTTAATGAGCTCACCAAACCAATTGTGTGTTCCAATTAATCAGTGCTAAGTAGTTACAGGTATTCAAATCAACAGAATGACAAGGGTGCCCACATTTTTGCATAGCCTATTTTTCACATCTGATTTAATTTCATACAACTTAATATTGCTACACTAAAAATCTTTGTCTGGACAATACCCCAGTACTCAGATTTTATTAGAAAATGAATGGCATGCCACTGTGATCATTTTCTGTGACGACAGAGTAAATTATTATGCAGCCTCAGAGGGGTGCCCAAACTTTTTCATACGACTGTATATATATATATATATATATATATATATATATATATATATATGTGTATATCTCAGAACAGCCTCAACTCAGCAGGACATGGACTCTACAAGGTGTTGAAAGTGTTCCACAGGGATGCTGGTCCATGTTGACTTCAATGCTTCCCACAGTTGTGTCAAGTTGGCTGGATGTCCTTTGGGTGGTGGACCATTGTTGATACACACGGGAAACTGTTAAGCATGAAAAACCCAGCAGCATTGCAGTTGTTGACACACTCATACTGTTGCGCCTACCACCTCCTACCATACCTGTTCATAGCACCTCCTACCATACCTGTTCATAGCACCTCCTACCATACCTGTTCATAGCACCTCCTACCATACCTGTTCATAGCACCTCCTACCATACCTGTTCATAGCACCTCCTACCATACCTGTTCATAGCACCTCCTACCATACCTGTTCATAGGCACTTAAATATTGTGTCTTGCCCATTCACCATCTGAATTGCACACATACACAATCCATGTCTCAATTGTCTCAAGGTTAAAACATCCTCCTTTAACCTGGCTCCTCCCCTTCATCTACACTGATTGAAGTGGATTTAACAG